>NC_134456.1:73190371-73502275 GCF_047948215.1 Lycorma delicatula
AGGTTAGTGAATTTTGGCTTGTTCGTAACTAACAGATGTGTTCTGGAATGTAGGGATCTCTTACGTTTCTTTTCAGTCCACTGACTTCCACAGCAATCATCCGTTGAATTACTTTCCCTTCGTTTTTTATTATTAACAGTGTATTTTACTACGATTTAAAATCAAAGTAACTTATTTTAAGTTACTTTTTCTATTTTAAACTTTATTTGAGTCTTATCATTTTGTTATCTGGATTGATTACTATAAATCAAACTAAGTATATAATTTTCATTACCAAAAGTTTCATGTAGCTCACCGACGATAAAATATTTTTTACTCATTTTTTTTTTTTTTTGAATAAATTTATACTAAATTTTTTGTGGTAATAATTACTTTAAATTAAAAAAAAAAACAAATTGTTTACAGTATTAAAAACTTAAAAAATGGTTTTCGCGTAAGCTTTTTAAATTTTAAAACGATTTTACTAAAATAATATTAAATTTTAATAACAATAATAATAATAACGTTATATTAAATTTACACTTTTTTGTAGTCTGCGACTGATATAAAGTTTCATATCAGTAAAATTACGAGTAAATTACTAGTTTTATTTAATACTGTTATAATAGCTAAAATTATTTAATTTTATCAGAAGGTATCTTTTGTTTCGAATAACAATGTCAAAATCTCTGTTTCAACAATGTCAAATAAAATCCTATCTTTTTTTTTCTTAACTGATGTAATACATATACTACTCGTTTGCCTATAGTACAGTGTAGAAGTGCAGATCATATCAAATCTATATAACCAATTAAAATTTATATAAAATCAGATTCGATCTTACCGTCATCAAAATTTCGAACGAATGAAGCGGTATTTAAAAAGAAAAAAAATACATTATATAAATTAAAATTGTACTGGAGATAAAGATCATTTTAAACAAAGTTTCTGGTTAATTGGAACGGAAGACTCCAATTTAAAGAATTACTTTCTTTTACTGTAAAAAAAAAATCATTTCTAAATTTCAAAGAAGAAAGAAGGAATGGCGAATTTCTCCCTTCTTTCGGGAACAATATCTTTTTGTAATTTACTTAATGGTGATGTATTTTAGTAAATATTTCAGGGCGCAGGAATAACAATTAAAGAAAATAAAATTTTAAACAACTTTTGTACAAAATAATTTTTTTTGAATTTTAACTGGTGGTTCCCTTTTGTGTAAAAAACAGATATCTAGTACTTGGAGAACAGTACAATAATATCAGGTTGTAAATAATACTAATAAAAAATGAACTGTGTGTGTGTATGTGTGTGTGTGTGTGCGCGCGCGCGTGTGTATTAAATTAAACTATGATATATTGAAATACCACAGGAAGCACTGCAAAATGATTATTTTAATAATAAAAAACATTTTTTAAATTTATTTAAAATGTATTTATTTATTTTGTCAAACACAATAGGCTGATGCTGAACTACAATATCTTAATGATACATGGAGACGTTACATTACGTGAAAAAAGCTTGACCGGAATCCGAATCCAATATTTTCCAGATGAAAAGAAATGTCGCTACTCGATCATTAAGTTTGATAATTATTAGTTGCTTTTCATTAACTCACAATGTTTTGTTTTTTTCATGTTTATCCTCAAATCTTGCATCTTTAATTTAACATACTTCCTGACATTGCCGATTGATGAAATTTTGCACATTTACTAAGGTCAGGTGACAATAAAATGTTCCACCATTACTTTTGCAAACATCCACCGTACGGGGGTAAATTAACGGTGTAAGTGTAATAATTTAACATTCATCCAATAATTAACAAGATAACTAATTATCTTCCAATAATTTAACTTTGCCTGTTGATGAAATTTTACACAGTTGCTAAGGCAGGTGGCAATACACTATTTAACCATTACTTTTATAAATATGTTAACAATTTCAATATATGTTATCTTTTGAAATCCAACTTAACCTACTAATTAAACTCATGCAATGTATGATGATAATTTGATTAAAGTATGATTAAAAAGTATAAAGCAAGTTTTTAAAAACTTTGAAACGTTTTTGTAATATTATGTTAATCTTATGTATCACGTGTGGATTCAGTATCATGTCAGGCTTCAGACTGAGAGGCTTATTGAGCATATGTAGAAAATACTTCATGAATAAACCTTTAATACAAATCTGAAATTTTTATATTCAATATTTTTCAAAATATAAACAATTCAAATCGTTCGATTCTTTGTAGAACACGATTACATTTAATAAAAGTATACAAAACCAATTTTCAAGAAAAACCTATAAAAGGAAAATTTTTTACAATTCATTTTAAACGAAAAGTTTAAAGAGGATTTGAAAAAGTGTATTTTACAACAAAAAGAAGTTGGTTAAATGAAATAATGTTTTTTGCATCAGTTAAAAAAACAACATTTATATAACCTTCTCTTTACATAAATCGTTCGTTAACTATTAATGAATCTAATCAAAATTAATTACAAAATTTAATTAATAATAGCTACATTGTACATACAAATTCAGAATAATCATTTTTCTATGTAAGTGTAACAAAGCTACAATATGTTACAGTTTCATAATATTCTACAAATTAGTTGCATTACTCTTTTGCAATTTTCTCACTCCTTTTTCTCTGATATCCTTTATTTCTCTTTTTAATATTCTCCTTCTTTTTCTACCTCTCGTTATATTCACGGAACAATTTTAGAAGTACTTCACTAGCACCGCACTTCATCTATAACTCTAGTCTCAAGTCATTAGTGAAGCACACTATTTACTATGTAAATGAGAATTCAAATTATACTAGTACTCTGACCTCCAGTTGTAGGCTCCATTAACTTGTACATCTGCGATGACAATTAGCTTAGGAACTGCTTGTTTAATTATCTAATTAAATAAAGATCGACATTACTATACACAATAGTACTGTCAAGATATACGCCCTACAGGTTTTGTATGTATGATATAATTTCCTGTTATGTACATAGCAAGGCAGTACTAGTGAATTTTACTAGGTTACAACGAGAGTGTATTGGTATGCCAAGCAGACAGGTCACACTTTGTCATTTAATTCGTTTCTCTGATGTTTCAACCGTTACACCCTGAAAATAGTGACATGGTTTATTAATATCACAGAATAATAACGTAGTACGTATATAATAGTACCTAATTACATTTCACAGCTTTACAAAATGTTCACTGTAATAAACCTACAGAACAAAAGTACTTTCTCTTTTATTAATTATTGTTATTAAACAAAACTAATTTAAGTCATTACTGTAAAAAAATTGTATTAGTGAGGTAAAATGAAATATTTTCAGTATGTAATATTTTCGGACACCTATTTAGTGATCTGTTTATTTAGTCACATGAAATAAATTACGGAATTTTTCTTCTGATATAATAGCTTGGTTAATTTATTTTACATCAAACGGTTATTTTTTGTATTAAGTTCTTTTACATAATACAAATAGGTATATATTTATTCATCATAAATACATAGTACATGAACTGGGGGGCAATTTTCTCGTAAAATATGCACAATATAAAAAATTACTCAGATTGGAGGGGAGAAAATCTTATGGTAACCTTGAATTTTACCTTGAAATTGACCTTGTGTAAAGGTTAACAATTCTTTTTTTCAAAGGAATGATCTATTTTTGATCCCACCAATGAAAAGAACAGAAAATTTTACATTGGAATATGTAGTCACACATATGACCTTGGACCTTTTTTGAAGGTCAATTCTTTTTTTTTTTGGCTGATTGTAAATTCACTACAGAAGCTTACAAAGATTCTTAAACGTGGGCAATATGAAAATTAAAATTTGTAGGTTATGAAAACTGCCATGCCTTACTGGGATTCGATTTCAGGACCTCCGGTTGAAAGACCGAGACGCTACCACTCCGCCTTGAATCTTTGCCTTAAAAGATTCAATTAATCATAAATGTATTGGTTTTTTTCCTCCACTAAGAATAATAATAATCTTGATACGAAAAGAGGAAAAACTAATAACCCATTTACAAAAATAAAAAACTAATCTCGATAAGCATTTTAATTGTTAAAATATTATCTAGTTTTTCGAACGTAGCACCGTTTGGTAATAACTATTATATATAATTTTAAAAAACAGCTTACCAAATTCCAGTATAATTTCCTCGAACGCTTTCGGCTATTCTGCCATCTTCAAGAGGAATATAATTATGATTAAAATTATAAAACTCCCATAATTGAGTTATATACATATAACAATTCATCATTTTATTATTCGTCAAAAGTTAAAGTTTAAGAGTTTTATAATTTTAATCATAATTATATTCCTGTTGAAAGTGGTAGAATAGTCGAAAGCGCTCGAGGAAATTAAACTAGAATTTCCTAAGCTGTTTTATAAAATTATATATATAGAATAATACCATCTTTAGAGTCCAGGATAATTACATTAAATAAATATAAAACTTCTATTTATATTTAAAAATGTTTGAAAAAATAAAACTGAAATATGTCAAAATAAAATGTCTGGTCTTTGCTGATGACCTGGCTGTTTTAGCTGAATCGAAGGAAGAGAAAGTAGCACAAGTAGAAAATTTAATTGGAACAGCCCGAAAAATATTTTGATCTTAATAGGGGAAGGTACGTCGGTTCGACTTCGATTTCATTTCCTTTTTTTAACTTTTTTTTATTTAAATATATTGAGTTATTAATATAACCTCTGATTGTAAAAAAAAATACAATAAATAATATTTCAATAATAATAAAAAAAGATAAGAACTAGCAGAAGTTATTAATGAAAGAAAATTTTATGTACTCTTCATTTTAAAAATGTGTATATGTAATTTAATAGGTTTACAAGGAAGTCATGTGGTAACCACATCAGATTTTTATTATTATTTTTAAATAAGTTAATTTATTTTTTTATTTAACCTCCGGATGTACCGTTAGGTATAGTTTCAGAGGATGAGATGAATGGTAGGCTTATCAGTTTTGAATAATTTTTTTATAGAATCTGTTGTATTTATATTTTGCAATATAGTTTAATGTATTTTGAACGTTTAAATAAATTAGAAAGAATATGAGAAATTTTCTATAGACATACTTTATATGATAAAAGTAACTTCTACTAAGTTGAAACAACATATGTAACGAATTATTTTACGGGGAAAACGTATAAATTAATCCGTTGCTTTACGCTATATGTCCCTTACGTGTGTTAAATTTCTTCTGACTAAATTTTCTGTAGGTTAAATTTCCTTTTTGCTATAAGATACAAGATGCAACGTTACAGTCACTTTCTGTGATCTAGGTTCTGTAGTTAATAGAGAAAAATGATTGGAAGAATTAAATACTACTTGCGTTTCAGTGATTACGATAAACGACGTAAACTCAATTCAGTAAAGAGGCGAGGCAAGAGGAAATCATTTCCCTCTTCATTTTCTCTGGTATTCCTGGAAAGAGGAGTTTTTACCTTTTATTAAGGAATGTTAACCTTGGCGTAACTCTAAGTACAATCATAAGACTTTATCGGGATCAACTAATCGTTTAACTATCGTACTGCGGACGGCTACACGTAAAGATATAAATCACATTCACGTAGTAGAGCAATTTCATTTTAAATATACTACATAGCAAGTGACAGCTTAGCTATTGACATTATCACTTTGCCTATAGTTTATGCTTAATATTGACTATAAAATACAATCCTCCCGTTTCAAAAATTTAATAAAATAATATTCTTAATCTACTACTTCTGTTATTGAAAAGAAAAAAAATTGTAATTATACAGATTATTTTAATGATCCTTTTTCACGATAAAAAATTGATGTAAATTTTTATTTTGTTACAGGTAAGAAAATTCAAACACAGTAAATGTCTTTAACAATTGAGATAGCAACTATTTTAAAGCAATATTTTAAGAGGTAAGTTCTAATAATTAGAGTAATTATGTTTTTTGTTTACTAATACGTTTTAAAAGATAATTTATGTATTTATCAACATGTAACTTAAATAGTTTATCATATTATCATTAGTAACTTAATTTAAAAAATTTAATTAATTATTATTCATAATACTATTAATTGTTATATGTAATAAACATGTGCTTTATATCATCGTAACCCTTCAACATAGAAAGGAAATTCCAAATCAAAATATTATATATTATTCAGAAAATAGTCTGTTGTGATAAAGAATTGTTATAAATATATATTTTTATTTATTTTCGACACCGATCACTCTAGGATCACATAGAATAGTTAACTTCAGCTGGTGTTTTATTTCTCCAATACTCCATTCTTTCGTTGTGCTGCTTTCTTCTTTCTTTCATTCTTTCTTCTCCTTTTGGATCACTTTGAATTCTAAGATTTTTGTGTTTTAAATCCGTCATATCCATATTTGCTATTCTTAGGTCCTCTTTAATTTGACTAAACCATTTAACGTTCGTCTTGTCGCAATTAAATTTGTCAAAAACTCTTTTCGTGAGTCTGCTTGAATCCATTCTTGTCAGATGTTCGTAGAACGCCAGTTCTTCGCATACGTATTGCTTGCGTGATCCTAATTAACTCCTGGTAATTTTCCTCATTCTTCCTTAATTTCCAACCATCGTTAGTTTTTCTGGGCCCTAAGATTATCCTTAGCAACCTTCTTTCAGTAAGTTCCAGTTTTATCTATTTCCCTTTGGTTAAGAGCTACGCATTCCGTCGCGTATAAATCTCCTTGTCTGATTACTGTTGTATAGTGCCAGATTTTGCCTATCCTTGAGATCTGTTTCTTATTGTATACGTCCTTCGTTAAGCCATAGGATTTTAGAATATTATTCATCCTAACGATGTTTGCTTCCTTGTCCATTCCATTTGATTGATTAACTTCACCCAAGTAGCTGAATTTGTTCGTCTTCTTAATTTTTCCGAGCTCTATCCGTAGCACTTTTAATGCGATTTTAATGTTCGTCATGTACACTGCTTTTTCTATGAACATTTTTAAGCTTGCCTTTTTGGCCATTCCGTTCAGAACATTTATTTATTGTTCTGCGGTTTCTATATCTTCTGCCAAGAGGTCGAGATCATACGCAAAGGCTAGACAATCAATGTTCAGATTCTCCCTCGCTTATATCCCAATTTGACTTGCTTCAGGCTTTCATGTTGGAGAGCTTTCCTCCATTCTATCATGACCTAAAATCTTTTTTTTAAATATTGTAAAAAGTGGGAAAAAGAGAATCAATGATAATTGAATTGTAAAATAGGTTAGAAAATAAATTCATGAAATATTACATGATAAAATTTTGCAAATAAATGGCCTTCACATTTGTTTAGTTTTTTATTTCATTCTTTATAGATATTCTTTATGCTAATATGACTTTTGGTATGCTCCTATTACTGACTTAAAAGATAATTATTTACAAGAAAGTGATTTACCTTGAAGCTCGCAATATTGTCAAGAGCAATGCTTTTAACGGTGTACTTATTTACTTTACTATCTCCTTCATTTATTTTTCCAGTCGCTTAGTATTTTAGTGAATGTATTTTGTAATTTTATTTATTAAACAACTAAACAACTTATTGTTAGACAAACAAAGGAATAATTATAGAAAATTATATTGGTTTACAGTAGTATTATATTGAATTTTAGTTACAAAATCAGAAATGTAATTTGTAACTCCAAAAAGATACGACACAACCATATTTCAATAACAGTGGGATAGATTAAACATCCATAAAAAAATTAATAAAATAAAACCTAATTCAAAATAAGTACGTATGAAAATAAAATATTTAAAAAACTCATAATCTACGTTATAATAATACTAATGCGCTATTTAGATTTATTGTAAAGCAGCGAATAATGTAATTTTTTAAAGCATACTTCATGAAAAAAAGGTTTCTTTTTAAGAAGAGTTATATATTACATATTGTCGCGTGTTCGCCGTTTGACCAGCATATTGAAAGATTAACAAACAAAAAATTTCTTATAAATATAATTGATTACCCTAGAGACATATAAGCAAAATAAATAAAAATAATAATTAAATAACAATAATAATGTGTATCTAACATACAACGTAATAACTTTAAATAAAAAGGACAAGATTTATTTCAAGACAGTTAAATTATTCCAGAATAAAAACCAGCATACAGTCTAATTTACTAAAACTTTACTAAAAATAATGACCATTAGAACCTGATACTGCATTAACAAGATAATGCTAGAAAAGGATGAAGTTCATACAATTTAATTTCTGCAAATATTACTGCTTTTGCTGCTTAACATAGAACTACCTTACACTTTATGAATGAGTAGGATACTTAAAGGTATTCTACTCATTGTGGGAATAAGTGGCCAGCGGATTACGTGACCTTAACCCTCTGGGTTGGTCTGGTGGTGAACTCGTCATTGCAAATCAGCGATTATGAAGTCGAGGGTTCTAAGGTTTAAATCCTAGTAAAGGCAGTTACTTTTATACAGATTTGAGTTTTAGATCGTAGATACCGCTGTTCTTTAGAGGTTGGTTTTCAATTAACCACACATCTCAGGAATGGTCGTCCTGAGACTGTACAAGACTACACATCATTTATATTCATACTTATCATCCTCTGAAGTAATATAGTACCTTACGGTGGTTCTGGAGACTAAACAGAAAAATAAATACTGTCACTTCCACTACCGTTTACCAATAACTCACCGAACAATTTCCTGCATTCACCCACTGTCCACGATGAAATACTCGTGACGTACACGTCACTTGTTTTTAGCACACGCTTACAGATATCACCGCAACCGCAACCGCGTCGAACTGGAACTTGGAAAACTATCGCTTGTTATCACCTCTAGGCCGAATACGGCCTCTCATAACTACTGATTCGTTCCACTGGTCTCTGGCAGTATTTATATTCCGTGATCTTCAAAACCAGTACCCACCTTATCCCTTTAGTTGTTCAAGCGTAATAATTTTCATCGTCCGCTCCCTTACGTTTTCCTTATTCCGGACCGGTATCCCTTCTGGTTGCACAACAGCTTTTCGAGGTGCCATTGTCTGTATTATAAAGAACAGATTGTTAAACGGACCTGTTAGTCTGATAAAAGAACTCCTTTTAGTTCCTTCTGGATTCTTCTTTTTATTAATATTTTCTGTTTCTTTCTTCTTGGAAGAAATCTGTTACCCTGATCAATTATATTGCTCTTGTTACAGCATCATTGAGGAAAAAGCTAGATTTTACAAAGTATCGTAATTTATTGTTTTCTTTGTTTTTCTTAATTTGTTCAATGTAGTTAAAGAAGAATGTATAGGATTATATTATGTGAATTATTATTATTATTATTATTAGTTAATGAATTACTAATCTCTGTGGAGGAGTGGTTGCGTCTCAGCCTTTCATCTGAAAGTCCCGGGTTCGAATCACGGAATGGGATCAGGTATGGTATTTTTTATGACGTACAAACTTTCATTTCAGATTCCCATTAATAAATTTCGTAGTTTATATGTTAAATTAATCATCCAAAATAAATGATCTATTAGTCACGTGTAAAATATATCTTCAGTTTTGCTCGTTTTCCGATTGTGCAACATTTCCTAATTTTTTTATAAATTTAAAAAAATTCTTGTTTACGTATTTTTAACAAAGTAGTTTTACCTGTAGTTTTTTTTTCACTTCAGCTTCAACATTAGCACCCATTTAAAATAAAAGCTATTTTGTTTTTTAAGATAGAAATTATTTATTTGAAATTAACTTTATTTTAAGAAAAATACTTTTGCGGTACGTATATATCTTCGGAATTTAAAAAAAAAAAAAAAACAGGATAAAAGTAGTTATGTAGTGAAGAAGAGTTTCCCATTAAAATCGTTGGAATCTTGGCTGTGATAGTAAATATATAGTTGTTTCTGGATAAAGCATAATTATTTATTTTTTTTTTGGATAAATGAATAAATGCTTTCACATACGAGTGTATTTAAAAACTTGTATTATGTATACAAAAAGTCCCTTTAACTGCCTTCAACGTTTAACGGTTGAAGAAAAAAATTTTGAATTTAATTGTCGATTATAATTATTTCATTCAATTAATTATTTTTTTAAATCTAACAAACAAAAAGCTTCTTTTTTAAAAATCTCCATTATGTATTTTTCAGTTACCCGTTAATTTTAATTAACAGTTTATTTTTAGTAAAACCTGTTAAAGCAACTTTAAATAATTATTTGTTTATCAAAACATCGCTAATAATAATTGCCACATAAGGGAAATTTTTTAGTTTTTTTTTTTTAATTTTACTAAATAGTCATTACAAAATTTTGACGGCCTCTTTTTTTTAGTGGATCAATTTATCGAATTTTTTTCCTTTGGAATAAGGTTTAAATAAAATATGCCGCATACTCTCCGTTACATTTTAGTACCCATTTTTTTCTTTGAATCTTCCTTTCAAACCGATTAGATTGGATATTGGAAAATATTACTACATCTAGTAAAATTTAAATTTGTTTATTTGAAAAGGTTAAAAAAATTATCTTTTTAAATTTTTTTTTACCATGGACACTCGTAACCGCCTATTCCTTTGGTATGTTAATTTTAGTTATATTGAAGATCCGTTATCTCAGAACTACTAATGTTACTGGCTTCAATATTTTTCTGGATTGGTATTCTAAGTAGATAAGATGCATTTAGAATTATAACTATAAACTACTTCCCAAGTAAAATATAAATTTATAATAGTAATAATAAATTGTTTTTCAAGGTATTAGGAATTATTTTTTTAACGGATAATTGTTCGTATACCTTCATAATTCTAGATGTATTAAAAGATATATGCAATAGAATAATGACCAAAAAAAATTCAAGTTGTTATCTTCAGTGGTTCCTAAGGGTCATACATTTTTAAAAATATGATTTTTGGAAAATGGGATTTAAAAATTTGCATAAAGTTTTTTTAAGTTACCTGTTTTAAAACTGCCCAGCTTGATAACCTCGGTCATCAGTGTTAGCTTCCTGGTCTTCTAGCTTTAACTTTTTATTTCTGCTTGTCTGTCTTATCTTTTTCTGCACTTCTGAGCTGTTTTTCGCCTCGGTTTTCCGTTCCTTGTCAATCTTTTTTTTTAAATTTTTACGGTATTAAGACACGGATTGTGATTCCAAGATGCTGCAAAACATCACTTGCTAATATTTCCATTTTTAATGTTGACACTGCATCATGTACTACTTCAAATTAAAGTGGTTCCTTTCCTACAAAAATATTTTTTAGCAACCGGTTCCAAATTATGTGGTTGAGAAACTCGTTGGAGTTCTGCCTCTGTCTATGGAGACATTTTTTAAAGAAATCTTCATTAGATAAACTGTGAAATATTGACTTTATAGCTTGAAGAACAGACAGACATTGGGAGAGACGTTTTGTGTGAATAAGAAAGGTTATTGCTGTTAAATTTGCCAATTTTACTGGCAAATTTGAGCGTCATTATTTGCAAAACAGCTGTGACGCAATTCTTTTTTAAAAATCATAAAAATTTTATTTTTCAACATACCTTGTGAATCTTATATGAAATGACTCAGAAAATATTTATAAATAATCTGAGAAGTATTCCAAAAAAAAATATTTTTTTTACCCCTTACTGGCTACAACTGCCTTTTTAACGAAAATATTTACATTATATTATCTGGGTGAGAATGTAAAATGTTCCCGATTCATTAAATATTAAACACACTAAAGGATACTATTCATAATATTTGTATTTTTTAAACTTACATCTTATTACTATAAATACAGTATTGATTTTATTATCAAGCCTTGTTAACTTCTAGATTTGAAACTTTTCATTGAAAAAAGAATCCATTTATCATAAAAGCCAAAACATTAAATTTTTTTGTAGAAACCTATTTCTGATCTAAAAAAAAATATTCTCAGGTGTGTTTTATGCTATATAATAAATAAATCCGGAAATATTTTCACATAATTTAATTACTAAAGAATTAGATTTTTTTATTTTAATAAAAAATGATTTCTTTTTACTTCGTCGTACAAAGTAGTATTTTAATCGCAAAAAATTTCGGTTTTCAAATTTCAACGGAAATATTCATTTTTAACTAAATTCTGCATGACGTCTGTACGTACGTACGTACGTATTATCAAGCATAATTCAAAAACGAATAATCATAGAATGTTGAAATTTTGGATTTAGTACTGTTGCAACATCTAGTTGTGCACCTCCCCTTTTGATTGTAATCGACTAGACCAAAAGTGTCCAAAAAAGCCCAAAATCTAAAAAAAATTGGATTTTGGACTTTTGAACTGCAGTAATAAGCCCTCATTGAGAGATTTTCAACGATATATCATCATAAGTGATCCTTATTTTCATTGGTTCCAGAGTTATAGCCCAATAAAATTTTAATTAATGAAATATTTGAATCTTACAAGGGGAAGGCACACTGGTTCGGTTCCGACTTCATCCCTTTTTTTTATCTTTTTTTTTATTTAAATATATTGATTTATTAATAATTAATTAATTAATAATTTTTTTTTACAATCAGATTACATCTGATTGTAAAAAAATTACAATAAATAATAATTCAATAATAAAAAAAAAAAATATGAAAAAATGTAATAAAAAATATAAATATATAAAAAGTACATGTAATTTAATAGGCGTACAAGGAAGTCATGTTGTGTCTACATAGATTTTTTTTGTCTTCAGCCAGACGATGTGGGCAGTTTTTTTTTTAAATGCTTTTTCTTTTTTCATTTCACTGGCGTCAGTAATTTTTATTTTAATTATTAGTTATTTATTATAACAATTTACATTTATTATTATTTATTCGTAGTATATGATTGTTTTCTTACTTGGACATCTCCAATGGCTAATTTCCATTCTAACCAACCTTGATGACTTGTCTAATTTTTTTTTCTTTTTAAAAGATTATTCTTCCTAAATCATCTGAACTTCATATTTTGTTAATACTAAATTTAGTATTTTCTTTTCGTATATTCTTTCATCCATAAAACTGTTACTACAGATTTCTTATTTCTTAAATTTATATTCAATACTAAAATTTCCTACGTGAAAACTTTCCAAGGTTGTGTTTGTCAACTTTTGGTATCTAATTTCAGAGCGTTTTGTAGAATTTGTCTGATTAATAATATTCTGTTGCTTCTGATATAATTATTTTTATTATCCGAGTATTTATCTCACGCATAAAACTTTTTATGTAATCTTTTTTACTCGACTATGTCCATATGAGAAATGATAATTTATTTAACTGTTAGGTAGGTTTGTTTTTTGTTCTGTTCAATAGCTTCACTAATCCAAACAATTACAACTAAAGTTTGGGTAGTAGCAAGTCTTTGGCCTGGAAGTAACATTGGCCATCTTAAATTATCTTATCTAAAGAGAGATCCACTGGAGACAAAATTTGAAAATTACGCCATTCTAAAATTTTAATGATGGTATTACATAAGATGATAAAAAGGAGGCACTTTTTACTTCTTGTGATTTTTTAGCAAATTCATCGTCCTTGAGATATAAGCGAAAAATATGCCCAGCAAAAGAAAGCAGGCATGCATTGTAGCTAGCGCCCGCCTGCGCGCTGTATGTTGCCGATATGGTTTGCATCGAATTACTGTTAATGACAGGTCAGACCTGTGCACGATAACTCTACCTATTATTATAAGACAAGTAAAACCTGTGCGATATCTCTATCTCTTCAAATATGGAATTTAATTAAAATAATAATTTTATTGAATTGATACATATATGTTATACACACATACAATATCTTTAACTAACGCATAAATTCTTATTTAAATAGCATAAAGTTTCTAAATAAATAAAAAATATACTAGTATTAATAAATGACTACTATGTTGAATGGTAAAATTATGGAAACAGCAAAAAAAGCGCTAAATAAAATAAAATTAAAAAAAACCTGGCTACTAATTGTACACATAATTTGTACGAAAATGATGAAAAACTAACAAAAAGTTGTTAAACAAATTTTCCTTTCTTTTCTTACTGGCGTTTTTTCAGGATATAGAAAATTGGTCAGCTATTTGAAATTTAGTACCATTTCTACATTTTATTTTTAAGTCAGGTGCATATATGAGATGGTGACTAATGGACACCATTTTGTTAAAACTAAATGTACCCGAATACAACATAAAATATGGAAGTAATATTAAATTTCACAATGCTGACTAAATTATTGTATCCTGAGAAAATGCCTGTAAGAAAAGAAAGAAAAACTTCTCTAATTATTTTTTTCTCGTTTTTCATAATTAGTCTAGGAAGATGTGTACAATTATTAGTCGAGGTTTTTGCTTTTCAATAATTATTCTATTTGAGTAATTTTTCAATATTATTCTTACTTCCTTGTACAAAGTAAAGGAAGTATTGTGATCGCGAAAAATTTCAGTTTTCAGATTTCAACGGAAATATCATTTTTGACCATCCCTGAATCAGTTTGGACTAGTTTCGGCGTGACGTTTGTACGTACATATGTATCTCGCATAACTCAAAAACGATTAGCCGCAGGATGTTAAAATTTTGGATTTAGAATTGTTGTAACATCTAGTTATGCACCTTCCCTTTAGATTGCAATCGACTGAACCAAAAGTATTGAAAAAAGCCCAAAATCCAAAACTTTAGATTTTGGACTTTTTATTAACTGCAGTAATAAGCCCTCATTGAGAGCTTTTCAACGATATATCATAAATGGTACTTGTTTTTATTGGTTCCAGAGTTCTAGCCCAATAAAAGTTTAATTAATGAAATATTTGGATCTTACAAAAGGAAGGCATCGGTTCAAATCCGACTTCATCTCCTTTTTTTACTTTTTAATTTAAATATATTGATTTATTAATAATTAATAATATATTAAAAATTAATTTATTGATATATTAAATATCAATATATTAATAATATATTGATATTTAATAAGGTTAATAATTATTAACCTCTGATTGTAAAACGAGTTTTACAATAAATAATAATTCAATAATAAAAATAAAAAAAAATGTATATATTTAATTAACAGGCGTACAAGGAAGTCATATGATGTCCATATTAGATTTTTTAATTTGTGATATTGAAGAATTCTTTTTATTTGAAGAATAAATTAATTGCTGAAAGAAAAATTATAATTTTTTCCAGTGACGTAAGTTTTAAAAAGTTATAAATCTTCATTTATTTCACAGTTGATAGGATTTTTTACCGTTAACTATTGTACTTAAAAATGTTAATATGGAGCTGATAAATTTTAGATTAAAAACACGTAATGGGCTCATGCTTTTATATAGGCGTACATATAAAGTTTCATTTTATATTCGGTATAATTACTTTTTTTCGTATTTAATTAACTTTTGAGAATATTTAATTCAACATTTCATATTAATTTAATCATTCTGTAATATTTTAAATGAAATTTTTTGTTTCAAATGGAACTGTATTAAATACTATTAAATTACATTAATATAGAAGTATATATTTTAGTTAAATTTAAATATTTTTTCATATCCAGCTTGAATAGTGAATAAGCAATGATAACTGATGAAAGCTAACAAAAAAATGGGATTCTAATTTCCGTATGAATAAAAATGAAAATTAACACTGAATTTCTATTTTAATAAAATCAGAAAATAATAATAGCCAAGCATAATTATATTATAAACAAACATCAAACAAAATTTCAACAGTTATCAGATAAAATATGAAATGCACTTACAGAAATAAATTATTTTATTTTAACTTAAAATATAAAGATTTACTATAAAATAGGTATGTTTTTTTAATTATAATTTAGAGATGTCTATCTGCATGTTTATTAGTTAATACTGATGTTTGCTTAAAATTCCTGTATCTTTATGAATCATTCTTTTACCATTGTTTTTACTGAACTTCGAAAATTATTTGAAGGGTAAATTTATTCAAATAACTACATTACTGGATTAGCACTAAGGACTAAACAAGCAGCAGCTCGTATTTTAAAGCTTCACTTATTGTGTAGTGAATTTCTAAATATCATTTTTTCTTGGGAATCTACGTTCGTAATCTTGAAGAAGTTAATGTTAGAAAATGTATGATATATTATTACTTTTTTTCTTTTTAAAATGTTTATAAAAAATCGCTGGACTGGTTATAAAAAAGTGATTTAAAAGAAAATTTTATTTTATCCGATAGGCAAGTGATATTAGATTTGATAGGGAACAATATTTATTTATATACGCGTATGAACCAAGTCAGTCAGTAAACTGCTAAGATAAATTGTGCCGATTACTTTTTGTTCATTGTCATGTTTATCCATAATCTTATTTTTTCTATTTACATATTTCTCATCTATGATTTTCTTCAAGCACATTTATTTCATAAAAGCTATAAGTCTACCCATTTTTTTAAAAATAAATGTTTTTTTGCTGCAGTGTTTAATTTACAGTCGGTTTCAGTTTACCGGAAATATATTTTCAACTGTGGGGTTAAATTCGAAACGCCAAAGAAATCTCCTGGTTTGATCCAGTGCATGAGATACTAGCAGTATTTACACAAGAAAAATAATTGCATGCGTCCTTATCGCTATGTCAATTGTGCACAGAGCCATAGAACTTCGGTTTATCCTAAACAGGACAGAAATACACCAGCTACATGTTAGCTCTGCCAATCCGACCATGCTGCTAAGGATCCTTATACTTGCAGTATTTTATACACCTGCATTCTTTGTGTATAAAAAAATCTTGGAGAGGAAGCACAGGTAAAGGTCCCAGCTCGTTACGAAGCTATTAATCCCCTACAGAATCCGGAGAAACGAGCCAGCTTAGACTTGAGCAACGCTAACTTTCCTATATTAGGACAAGAAACAACTAGAAATCTGAACAACAGTTCTATCACTCGTCCGAGAACATAAGACGCGTTGTTGAGCGCAGGGTCTACAACAGTGCTGAGAATAAACTGGAGAAGCTAACATCTAATAAGAGTTCCTTGTACAGCAATTAGGTAACCTGATAAGCTTTCTCACCACGAGATTACCAAAATCCGTTGATGGTTAGAGTCCTCAGGATTTCTGCCCGAAACATGAATGTCCTTGCTTGTCGACGTCAGGAATAGAAGCACTGGTGTGTATCGAATCATTGGATGCTATATTAATCTCCGAAACCCACTTCACCAACCGTAATTATTTTAATCTCCATGCTTATTCGGTTTACACGACTACCATCCAGATGGTAACGCGCATGGGGGTATTGCAATACTCGTAAAAAATGTTATAAAACATCATCTACTACCGGAGTACAGGACTGACCACATACAGGCAACCTCAAATGAGATCCTGGACTGGACTGGACGTTTAAAATTATCTGTAGTTTACTTTTTTCCCCGCCATGTGATAATAGATCACTTGTTTTCTAAATTTCTTTCGACGCTGGGAACCTGCTTTGTAGCCGGAAGTGATTTGAATGCTAAACATCCTCTCTAGGGCTCCCAGGTTATCACTACACGGGGGAGCGCTTTAAGGAATTACATTATAAACTTGCGCCTGAATGTCATATCTGGGATGCAATCCATGTACTGACGAAGGTCTCAGACTTATTACATTATTTTATCACGTCAGATATTTCACCGATGTACACTGAAGTTAGGCATAGCTTTGATTCGACGCCTGATTATTCAGCCGTACTACTTATCATTAACACGGTAGTGGCAAAAAAGATCAAAAATAAATTCATAAAAAATAAATTAAATTTAAAAAGTATAAAATATATTTCTGTAAAAAATATATAATATTTATAATATTGTAAATCTATAATATATATAAAAATTTACATTTTTTGATTAATGTAAACAAAGAAAAGATTTTATTTTTTCACTTAATAATAATAATTTTTAACCAAAAAAATAACAATATCGATATAAACTATTCAGTACTTGTAAAAATATAATAATTAATTGAAACAGAATTATCCGCTAAATTATTATTGCATAATTCGAATAATGTTAATTACTAATGATAAAACAATACAATCGATTATTAAAAAATAGATTGAATATGAATTAATTGTTGTAACCTCTAAATTGTTAACAAATCAAATAATCTACTTATATATAACAATACAAACTATTCAATAAAATAAAAAATATTACTATAATACAGCAATTAAAAATAGCTAACACATAGTTGTAGGACATTCACGTCACGATCTATTTATAAATAAAATATAATTAATATATTAATGAAATATTGAAAAAATCCCACGTTATAATTACAGGGAAATAATATAAGCTTGAGGTTAAAATCGCAAATTTCTGATATTACTTAAAAAAAAGCTTGTATTTCAACAACTTTAAATATTAAAATCGTTTTCAGCGAGCGGCCTTGAAAGTGTATAAATTGATACTTCACACGACCATATTTGTTACTTATTGCGCGAACCTCAACGTGGGAGTCAAAGTTCAATTTTATAAAAAAACTTTTTTAAAAGAGTCTTGATTACAATAGAAAAGGGAAAGAAGAAAAATGTCAAAAAATGCATGACGTTTGGTTGGATCCGGCCGCTTGGTTTGGGGCTCCCAATTTAGTAAAGATTAATTAATATGCTTAGTTAGACGACAGTAAAAGAAACCACAATGAAAAACAATCATCATAACAAAGTTTCAAAGTTTAGACCAATTTTTTGGGGTGGGAGTGCGATTTCGCAAACTTTTTAATTGCAAATAGTGTTATTTTTTAATTGTTAACAAATGTCTTAAGAATAATATGATTTTAATTAGGCAAAATTCGAGGTACTTATATATATATATATATATATATATATATATATATATAAGTATCTCTAATAAGTATTTTATATAACTATAAGTATTGATATTTTTTTAAGGAGGTGGGGCTGTAGAGTAAGGATTTCTACAGCCCCACCTCCTTGACGTTTTAAGTTGAAAATTTAAACCAGTTGAAGTAATTTGACCAAGTTTGGTTAAAATCGGTTCAGTAGTTCTGGAGATATTAGGTAATTTAGAGCCCAAAAACCACACACACACGTCATACACGTCAACACGCGTACAAACGAACATTAACATCTGGAAAATTTCTATCCGGTTTTTTGGGTTCCTTGTCAGAACGTCAAGATCGGGTGATAACCGCATATGCCCAAATTGGACCGATTACAATACTTTCCAATCTATAGTTATAGAGCTCTACTGCAGCGCTATCTAGGCGTGAAAGTAATTTTTTTTAAAATTATTATATCAATGCAGATATAATTAATTTAATGAACATTTTAAGAATGAAAATTAAGAAATCTTAAATCTATATATATTTACCTGAGTCAGAAATTACCGGCAATAAAGTAAATTGGTAAAACATTGTAATAAATTTATTAAAGTATGTAGTATTCCAAGTAAATTTTATTTAAACTAATAATTTTTCTTTAATTTCGCTTGAAATTAGCACTAAATTAAGAATTACGTAGAAAGAGTATGATGATAGTCGATCTTAACGCAGCACTCACAAAATCCATGAGAATTGAAAAACTGATGTTTCCATTTTAGGCGTGTTATTTTTTTAATTTTTGAAGTCGCTTTTATTAATTTACTTTTATTCTGCATAATTTTTTTGTTGTTTTTACTACCCATTTCTTAACTCCTTTTTAAAAAATGTTAAAATAAATTTTGAAAATAAATGATTATTTAGTCTTAGTCTTAAGGCTTAGTCTTAACAATATAGCTAATATACGAACAGTTTTAATTTTACCAATTTTATTTCTTCTAATTATTCACTAATCTTTAATTATTTATTGTCGTGTTCAGTTTTATTTAATTATATTTATAAACCTAATTAATTTCTTTGCATTTCTTTATTATGATTATAAATTTAATATTCTCATCGTAGTAATTTATTTGTCTTATACTTTTTGTACATTAATGTCCACGGTAATGTTTCCTTTTATCAGAAATTTTTTTATCTTAGTTTATTTTGTTTATTTCTACAAAGCCATTGTGTCTGATGGAAAATAGAATAGAGCAATTCAATTTCCCTTAGACAGTTGTTGTTCGTAACGTTGAGAGTACTTAATGGATTCGTAATCGAATTCTAATTTAATTAATAGTTATTTTACTTTGAAAGGACTATAAAGTAAACGAGCAAAGAGAGATAAAGATAATGTGATAAAAAAGTGGCGTGCAATATTATATTAGATTTAAATGTTACATGTACGTGAAATTTTCAAAAAGAAAGAATAATAATTGATTAAGGTTTTAAGAGAGACTGAATTCAGAAATTTCATTTATTTACTTTTTTACTGTATTTTTTATAAATAATTCGTAATATTAAAACTTAACCTGACGTATTGGATTACCATTGAAGTTGTAGTTTATATTACACCATTACACAACATTACAACTTACATAATACACATTTCTTGGTTTTAATTCCAATCTAAAATTATTATATTAATAGTAAATTATATTATACTATTATATTAATAGTAAATTATTATTTGATTTTTATGTAACTAAATTTCCTCTTTTACCCCAGTCAATATTTCATAAATTTAGTTCTTTGATATTTTCAATAAATAAGTTCTTTTAAGATCTCAACATATGGCACGAAAGATTGCCCTTAGGAATTTCCTTTAGTTTTAGAACAAAGGAAAAGCGGCATGGTTACTTCTTATAATATACAGGTAAATTCGTCCTTCGCTTTCTTATTTGGCTGTTTTCTCCTGAATATTGGTATTTACTTGTGTTTACTTTTATATTGAAATATGTACTTGTGTGTTTGTTTTTGTACAACAAAGGTACTCAGAAAATAATATGTGTTCAGATATATTGATAATATTGTTTATTTTTATGTCAGCGCAAGATTCTCCGACCAATTATTAACATATTTAAAAGGAATATATCTCAAAATGTTAGTTAAATATGAAAATATTAAACAAATACATTTTCCTGACCTCGACATCGTATCAAACCAAATACAATTTCAAAATAAAAGAAAATTAGTAGTATTCACAATGAAAATCAGTAATATTTATTCACAACTAGGATAAGGCGGACCTACGGCACGGCGCGAAATTTTTCATTACAAATAATTTTGTTAAATGTTTTTGCCAATTGTAATTAAATAACGTTCATGAATTTAGCGTATTAACAACAAAACTTTTACAACGATAAGCTTCAAAATCCTGAACACTTTTAGCTGCTTCTTGATTTGTGATGTATTAACACAGCTCTAACCCCAATTTTTTCTTTGTTTTCCACAAAACACAAATATAATTTTACATAAATCGTTCGTATCAAGAAATATAAATCGTTCAAACGAATGATTTGTTAGTGCGGTACGCGCAGCCGCCCGGCGCAACACCATTGGTCTGCTCTGCGCCAATAGCAGCAAAAATAAAAATGTGAGCACATACGACAAACAAACGAATAAATCCACACACCATCCTTTTTTATGTGAACGAAAGGAAGGGAAAGATGACCTCTAAGCCCCTTCTTCAATTTAATATACTTTTAGAAGTATGACCTAAGGATTCACCCAACAGAAAATCATGTAGAACTCAACAATATGAAAAAACCTAGCAAAAAATGAAGAGGTATTATATCACTTTCATTGAATTACTGCTAAAAATTTACAAATACTCATAAAAATAAAAACAGTGATAATACAAAAAAAGAAGATTTCATTAACATACATAAACAAAGGACTCAGAAAAAGTGGTTAAATAAATAAAAATAACTGGATATACGGTTATCTTAAATCAGAAACCTAAAGAGAACAAAACATTACATACAAAATACAATAACCAAATAAAGAAAATGTATACTAGAATACTTGTATATAAAATGAATTGCTCGATGCACAATGTTCTTTCTTTTTTCCGTTTAGCCTCCGGGAATTACCATTCAGGTATTACTTCAGAGGATGATATGTATGAGTGTAAATGAAATGTAGTCTTGTACAGTCTCAGTTCGACCATTCCTGAAATGTATGGTTAATTGTAACCCACCAAAGAACACCGATATCCACGATCTAGCGTTCAAATCCGTATAAAAGTAAATGCTTTTACTGGGATTTGAACCTTAGAACTCTCGACTTCGAAATCAGCTGATTTGTGATGACGAGTTAGACTAGACCATCCCGGTGGGCTGCCTGATGTTACGCCTACCTCACACCGACATTACTCTGTATTTACTCGTATGTAAATCAAGTACATCCTAATGGAAATTCATTAAATCTGTGACGCTGCAATGTAAAAAATGAATACTTTGATTCTAATCCAAACTAATCTTTCTTTTTCGTTTATAAACAGTAAATAAATAGAATATGAAAGAGTTGTGTGTGTGTGTGTGTGTGTGTGTGTGTGTGTGTGTGTGTGTGTGTGTGCGTGTGTGTGTGTGTGTGTGTGTGTGTGTGTGTGTGTGTACTCATGCGCGAGAGATAGAGTGTGTGTGTGAGAGAGTGAGTGCGAGGGAGTATGCAACGAATCAAACGAAATCCATTCTTTTAATGCTTGTTACTGAGTTTTTTTTAGAACGCATTCGGTTTTATACTTGCGTTATATATAGTGTATTTTCAGCACAGATGTTGGACTTTGACGTAAGAAATAAAAACAAAATAACAAATGAAGTGATTTTCGGTCAAAATAAATGAAACTTTACAATAATTTGTCATGCTTGATAAAAACAGTTATCGTTAAACATTTACGTTAAATGTGTACTATAGAATGAAAAAAGAAAAATTAATATAACGTGTTATTTTTAATGTCACACGTATTATTATTATTTTCAAAACAAAGTCCAAAAATTCAACGTAATTTTTTTAAAAAATGTTTATGAAATTATTGTTAATTTTAAACTTTTTATTAATAACAAATTAAAAAATAAGATTATCTTTCGTAATGTACTGTTGGTTTTATTTAATTATTAGTTGGTCGGGGCTCCGCTCACTTGGCTCTGGGGTTATGGAGCCTATCCCAGGGTCTCAGAGTTCGCTTCGCTCGTCATTCCCGTCTCCCCCCTGAGCCGGTAGTGTTCATTACATTTACCATTGTGAGAATAATACTGGTAAATAACAATTACGTCATCAGGCTTTATATAAACCTGAAAAAAAACATTTAATTATTAAAGATTGAATAGTAGCAATTATGGTAACTAAAGCACACGACGGCGATAAATTTATAACTAATTTCTGTTGCTTTGGCGAGAAATATAATAACGAAGTAAAACGATTAATGATTGTTTTCTTTAGTGAATATTTTTTGACTCAATTGCAAGAGGTATTTGACAATTAAACAGCTTGTACGATAGAGTTTTATAAATTGAAATAAAAAACTGATAAAATATTACTTACAGTAAAACTACGTTTTTAGCTCACTGTAAATTAATTAGATCTACCTTTTTTGAATTCTTTTTAACTTAAATAATATTAAGCCCATGTACAAGAACAAGCAAAATAAACTCTAAAAAATATTTTCTCTTAATTCCTGATGATTGCTTTGTGTCAATCTACTATTAAAATTTAAGCGTTTTTGATAAACGGTTTTCCAATTATAGGCCTTTTTCTAATTGATAACATTAATCAGTAAATGAAGATGACATCACATTAGTCAAAGTTACTCTCTAAAATTATACAACCATCTTTTTAAGATTATAAACATTCAGTGGTAGACTTACTTTCTTGTTTTTTCCGCATTATTTACTTCAGTTGATAGAATATAAATTACACATTCGTATCTTAACCTTGCCGGAATGCAGGTGGTTTTAGTCGTTTAAGTTTTTGTTTGGTCTCAAAATAGAAATTATGAACGGTTACAACATTAAAAAAAAAATATAAGTAAATATGATCACATAAAGAATTACATGCAGAGTGACTTACATCGAAGCTCATCAAAAATTACTTAATAATATTTTTACACGGAACATTGAATGTAAATATACACATATAGTTAAGTCAGAGAAGAGTAACGTTGATAATTCAACTCAAAAAAAAAAAAAAACAATCAAAGAATAAATAAACAAGAGAAACGATGAAACACTTGGTAACGCGGTGAATCTGTTGTTCTGTCATTCTACTGAAGATGTTTAACTGTCTTCTTCTTGGTGGGTACTCTCTAAGGGTGACTAAAATGGCCCTATGGTCACTAGCAGTTTCTTCGTTAAGAACCTCAAAGTCGATTGAGTCAGTACGGATCCTACTGTCGATTATAACCAAATCAATTATCGAATTATGTCCTCTTGCGCTATAAGTGGCGGTCCCGTCGTTAACACAATTCGCGCCATTAGCCTCAAGCAGTTCCTCTAGTATTCTTCCTCTAATATTCGTGTAGGCCGCACCAGCTAGCGCTGTCTTACACCTCACAAGGCCTCACCTTGTAAAAACCTTTCTTCACTTTGTCGGTTGTACTTTTAACAAACCAATTTACCATTAAATTTCATTTTTATTCGGCTTTGGCTGGTTTATACCATATTTTTGTCCTCTACTCTTGAATCTTCTTCTTTACAGAATTCTGTTATCTTATAACGAATTTCATAAATGTATGTTATTTTAAAATTATTAAATATTATAACGACATGCTTTTAAAGTTGCGTGGAATTTCAACGACAGAAGGATTTTTGTAGTTAGAAGAAATTTCATAATTATCTTCGAAAAAATTTTCTAAAAACATAATTTTCATGTAATTCTGAAAGTGAATCGAAATAATTTTATTTATTTTTTCTTAAAAATGTTCTCACGTTTCGTCATGCTGATCAGTGCGTATACGTCTCTTACTCGGGTGGTCTGACATTCCATTCAACAAACAAAATACGAGTTTTAAGAATGCATTGTGAACATGTACTTGGCAATTTGTAACATAGACATAGTTCATTATATTTCTTCCTTATTAAATTCTTGAGAAGATCTTCATTTCCAATATGGAATTGACATTCACAATTTTTTTTTTACCTAATATTAACAGTTTTGTGCATGGTCATTTTTTTAATTTTATGGTCATTCTCAGGATCCCAATTTCAAATCCTATTAAAAGTAGTTACTTTTATTCGGATTTGAATACTAGATCGTAGATACCGGTGTTCTTTGGTGGTTGTGTTTAAATTAACCACACGTCTCAGGAGTAGTCGACCTGTGTTTTTTCAAGACTAAAAATTTACGGGTACAGTTAAAATACACTGATAAGTCGCTAATGACCTTAATTGTTGATGCGATATAAATAAACGTATTAAAATATATATATATATATATATATATTAACTTTCAACGATAACTTTTACATATTTTATCTTAAATTTTGTGACTATTTCTTCTATATTCCTTACCAATATTTACTAATTATTTATCCCTACTTTTTATAGGAAGGAGGTTTTATAAAAATAAATACATATGACGTAAAATAGAGTATTTAGACGTAAGAAAATCAGAAAAAAGTTACATAACTTTCCCGAGTATGAAGTTTTACGTATTTCGAATAAGTATTTGAAATTTGTAATTTTAAATATTGAAAAAATAAATATGTTATTGGTTTTAGAGTGGGATTGTTTTATTTTCTACTTTTTTTATTTATTATTTTTTTTTTTTATTACTTTGGCTAATTTTTAGATTGTAAATCTCTTAACTAGTCCACAAAATGTGTAAGAGTAAGGATTTCACAAAGCTCTACGTATCTCCAGATACGACTCCCCTAAAAATGTCTTCACATCACGTAATATACCAACACGGAATTTTAATGGTTAATATTTATAATGCATTGTGCAAAATTATATATTTTTTTTAATATTTGGTTGTTCAGATTTAGGGAACGAGAGATTCACACGAAATTTTTTACCAGAAACATTTACAAATGTCCTTGTTTTAACTACTGTAGATCCAGAAAATGCTAAATTTCCAGGTATTTTTTTTAAACCAAAAACAATAACATTCCTGTGTTAAATAACTGTAAAACTTAGGAAAAGAAAGATTACCCTTATTTTTTACTTGATTTTTTTTTTTGGTAGTAAAATAGCATAATTTGTAATAAGAAAAACTGTTATTCAAAGTATTGCTAAAAACTAAAATTTTATGCAATTTATCATTAAGAAAGATAAATTATTAAGAACGAACAATTATCGGTTATTTTTGAGCTTGTTAATTTTTACTACATGAAATATGTAACACAGGGGATTTTAAAAGGACTTCACAACTTTAAAATCATATAAAAAAATATTGAGATAACTTACAGATCCCATTGAGTCTACATTTCATAGAAAAATACATCAAGTTTGTCACCTAACATTCACTTTGGTTCAATATGACTTCCATTTGTAATGCCACATACATTCCACCTGTTACTTACCTCTTACCTGTTACTTTAAATTATATTTTATTTTTTTAGGGTTTTTTTGTTTCTATTATTTTAAGGTGTTTAAAAAGTTAAAGTCAATTTTTTTTTCATTCCGTACTGTAGCTAGCACTTCGGGCACTGTACCTGTATATCTGCGACTTTATTTCAAAGTCTTAGTTCAATAAGATCAGCAGGCAAAGTTGGTACATAAAATTCGATATTTAATAAAACTTAACCAAAAAAAAATCTAGCGGGGTTAAATCTGAAGAGCGAAGTGGCCATGCAATTGGATCTTCACGACAAATTCATCGACCTGGGAATCGAATATCAAGAAAATCTTAGGCTTCTAGGCGGTAGTGAGGTGTGCTCTTTCTTGCTGATAGTAATGGCATCCATCTTGGTCATCTCGTCTAACTGAGGAATTAGGCAATTTGAAGCATGTCCAAATAAACGATACCATCTACGGTTGCCTTTTGAAAGAACTTCAATACACTCTTTGTTCGTCTAGGACATGAAAACTTGTTTCAACGGTTTGGTGCCAAGAGTAAATTGTATGTCTACTAGAAGGCTCCATATCGTACACTCTCTGAAAATTACGTTGAACCGCAGTTACTGACTGCAAATCGTCAAACCAATAAACACAGTAAGCACTTACCAGTAAATGTATCCATTTTTAACAGCACTGGTGACTGAATTCGGTACTAATGAACTGCGTGCGTCAGAACTTCATGTGTTTTTCCATGAAATGAGACCTCAACCGAATGGATAAGTTATTTCAATAAATTTTTATATGCTTTTAAAATTGTGAAGTCCTTTTTGAATCGGTATATTTTGTTAAATATTATATACCACTATCAAATAAATTATTTTAAAAACAAATATTTACGTCCATCAGATACAGTTCAAATAAAAGGTAAGAACCCTCACCTATTTGTAGCGTTTTCGGAGCGTTATCCATCATCAGCAAACAAATTTTGTAAATTATTAAATTAAAATATACGGTTAAAATTTAAAAAATATCATTAATATGTATATACTATTGTAGTAGTTAAAACTTCTTATATCTACCATGGTAAGATAATGAATCATTATCTTTCTCATCATCATTTTCAGTTTCCTTTAATTCAGTTTCTTTGGGTTGAGCCTTCTACAATATTTCTCCCCCTGTCTTGGTCCATGAACCATCTCTCTTCCATTATTCACACTACATCTCTTTTCTTGTGCATTTTTTCCATCACCATATTTATCTATTTCATTCTTGGTCTACCCCTTGGTCTTCTAAGTGATTCCTCTGCATGCAGCATCCTTTTGATAATCTTTCCTCATCCACCCTTTCAATACACCTAACCCACCTGAGCTTTGATCTTCCAAGTGCCTCGACAAGGCTTCCCAATCTTAATTCCTCTCTAACAGTATTGCTCCTTATCCTATCCCTTTTTGTCTTCCTTAGTATGCTTTTCTACAATTTATTTCTGCTGCTTGTACTCAACACTCCATCTTTCTGCTAAATGTACAGGTTTCTGCCACATGGATAAGAACTGGCTGAAGTAGCCAGTTAACACTCTTACATTGGAAAAGTACCTCATTGTTCTAGACCGAACTTCTTACACACTAATGAAATCCACTTGCCTTGTGTACTCTTGTACTTACTTCTTTAATCATTCTCCCATCCTCATAAAAAAGCTGTTCCCAGATAAGTAAACTCTTTTACCCTTTCTATTCTTCTACCATTCATAGGTATGTCCTTCGAATTTCCCTTTTTTCTATCTTGCACAATCAATTTACTCTACTCAACATTAAACTGCATTTCACATTTTTTAATTTCTTCACTCCACACATTTATTGCACACTCACATCCCTTTCAGACTTTCCCCATATAAACAGTTCATCTGAAAATAACAAGTTGCTTGTTCCTTCTGCTGTTATGTTATATATAATTCATTATATTACCATGGTTGATGTAAGACGTTATAACCATGACTCTAGAATATACATTTTAATGATTTTATTTTAAATTTTAACTGTATATTTTAATTTAGAATTGTGTGTAATTTATAAAATTTTTCTGCTGATGATGGATTAACATTACAAAAGCACTACATAGATGAGTGTTGTTACCTTTTATTTGAACTGTATCTGGTGGATTTAAATATTTGTTTTTAAAATAATATATATATATATATATATATACAATTTATAAATAGCTTATTTTAATATTCACTATATTAAATAGAACTGCAGTAAATTCGATCCCTTTGTGCCCTTCTTATGATTATACTACTAATGGTTCCTGGGGTGTTCTATGTCGATAGTCACTAAATTGTAGTAACATGATAACAATTCTTTAGCATCTTGAAAATGCTTACCTTGGTTCTTACACACATGTTCTATACTATTCTCATATTATACATTGTTGTATAAATTATATTCACCCTATATTTATTCTTTATTATTAATATTATCATGCGTTATTTAAACATTTACAAATGTCATCATCTCATATCTAATTTACATTTGCCCTACATAATTAAATTTTCATTTAAAATGATTCATTTTATAGTAGTTAGGTTTATAAATAAACATATATTAATTTTAATAGTTATAATACTTTCTCTAAAGGCACAAACAAATTATTCTTATTGTAAATCAGAGATGAATTAAGATTTAATAATGGTTACTTTGATCAGATTGTAAAAGTCGATCAAGAGATATGAAACATCTTATCATCGTTTATTATAAAATTTAATTTTTTTCAATTTTTCTTAATATTTCATTAAATTTAATTTTTTTTAAAACTCTCACAATTTATGAAATTATTATAACCAAAAATTATGAAATACAATCAGGTTACTAGCTCTTATAGATATAATATGTAATTTAAGTTAATTTCCATTATTTTAAAAGAAAAAATCAATTTATTTCATTGACATCTTAAACAAAATTTTAAAAATTCATCTTAAAAAAAACATAATTTATTATTAAAATATTGAAAATGTCAATTTATTTTAATTATAGTCCTCATTACCAATCTTCATGATAATTTTATTTATAATTTAATTTATTTTTTATGTGTTTGGTGAGCTAAATTTTGAGCTATGAAATATGACTTCCATTAATTATTTTAGTCTTTTTAACTTAACAATTTCTTCATCTTATTTCATAACCATAATACTTCAATTATGTTACCATTAAATTGTAAACATTTTATGAACCGATAATAAATCAGTTAGTCTGTAAGGAACGTAAAATTATATGGAAAAATTTTTAAATATATGAAAAATGTTTTCCTTGATCGGGATTCAAACTCTTGATCTTCCAAATGAAGAGATTTGATGCTTACCTCTTCAATTAGGTAATATTTCCAAAACTTAGGGTTATTATAACAAAAATATTGCGATTTGAAACAGTTAATATTGAATTTGTGAAAATACAATTACATTTTTATGATGTGGAAGTGTAGTAGTAGGAATAATGTGCAGTCTCTAGATAAAGAAACAAGACACTATTTCCTTTATAGGTTATACAGCTCTTTGTTGTTTCTTTCTCTCTTCTTCCTCCTGGTCCTCACTTCCACCCTTTTTTTTCTATCTTTACTTCCTCATTTTGGAATTTACTGAAGCTGCTTTCTTACACAATACTGATAATATTTTTCTACCAATGAAGGTTTAAAAATTTAAACCTTTAAAAGATTTTAAAAGATCTTTAGAAATGATTATAATTCATCCAGGCAACTAAATTTGAAAATGTTGATCTGTAAGATTTTAAAGTAAATTCATTTGAAATAATTCATATTGATTTAGATATATATGTGTGTGTGTAAATTGGTCATATATGTGAATAAGAAAACCGACATTTTCTCATATAAACATGTATTATAATTTGAGACTAACAAAATTTCCATGTAATTGCTTAAATTGTATCTGCCAGAAATAAACCATTACTATTCTACATATAGCCTACATATAGGCCTATAGAAATTTCTGTGATTAAAAAGAAGAAAATTATTTCTATTAATTACATTTTTCATACTTTTTCATTTTTATTATGATACAGTTTTCATTTATTTATATTTTAACTTTTTTTTTTAAATCAGTTTATTATATTTCATCATTATCATAACATGAACATACTGCCTTTTCTATTACCATAGACTCAATCACTCAGTCTCACAAGTCTCATAACTGTTTTCTCTATCTCTTCCTCGACTGTCCTATCTTTCTCACAGTAACTGTTCTATAATCCCACATAATCTTTGGAATCTTATTTCTACCCATCTTGTCTATATGATTCATCTACTACTATCTAACTTTTATGATCATGCTTCCATTACTGTCGATTTCTACTTGCTGATGTATCGCACTGCTACTGATATGATCCTTCAATGAAACATCCAGCATTTTATGAAAAAATCACATTTCGGTAGATTCAATTCTTCAAATATGATGTGAAGTAATAGTCCAAGTCTCAGAACCACACAGTTATGCCATTAAGCCAGTACTACCATAGCATTGTAAAATTTCATAACTGTTTCCTTCCTTACTTTGCCGATAAGAGTCCTTTGCGTGGTACCTAGCAGCTTTTGAGCATATTATCAATATCTTTTGATGTAAAAAAAGTCAGATGACAACCCAGATAATCAAATGCAGTTACTTTATCTAATACCTCATTATTTATCACCATCTTCGATCGCACATGTTTCTCACCTATGAAGCCCCACATTTTTGTCTTCTTTCTAGTAGATATCACCAAATTGTACACGCTTAGAATGGAATGTAACCTAAACACTGCCAATTGCAAATTTACCTCTGAATTGGCCAGAACCACCTAATTATCTTAAATATCTTGAGAACGCAACATATTTTTCTTGCATAAGAATAGTTATATCTTTTCCAGAACGGAAGTCTTTTCCTGCGCCTTTCTTCTTCCTTTTACCAAGAACTTTGAAGCTGTCTTTAACCAATACAGATAATATCTCTTCCTACTCTCTATTAATATTACAATTACATGGCAATTTCTACCTACTAGATATTGCAATATTTGACTGTAAAAGAAAGTGATTAATATTTATATCAAAACCATGATAAAATCTAGTATCTTGAAGAGAAGGAAACAATTTATAATTCACTATTATATAATAAATAATCGAGCGACTCCCTTGTATAGCCTATGTGTATTTATTTATATCCTTATGTGGAAAAAGGTATTCATGATCTTCAAAGAATTCATCAATGCAAAACCCACAAAGGCCTGCCCGTTAATATTTACAGTTGTCTCTCCATGCCTTCTCATGACTCCCGGCACCACTTTTTTTCCTATCTAGCATTAAAGACCTTCGAAATTACAAGGTAAACATTGGAGTTTAGCTCAAACATTACTGACTGCAGAACAATATAAAACACCTTGGACCAGACAAGATCCAACAACAGCTACGGATTTATTGTATTTATGTATTTAAATTTGTTTTAACACATTCATTACTATCAAGATACCAGCATAAATATTCCCCTACAACTATAACTATAAATTATTATGAAGTAATCGTTTTCATAATCCTTACATTATACAAAGGTTGAACAAATGCTGCTTAATTATTACACTTTATTCACACACAATGTAGTTGCGCTTATCTTAATAGAATTAAGTTCCATTTACTGCAAAATAGTTTATTTTTACTATTTGTAATTATTTTAATAATTTACTTTTTGTAACATTTAAATATTATATATGAAATTTATCCTACGAATGATAGAATAATTGTGGTTTGTTTGGTTCACTTCATTTGAATTTTAATAATATGATTTCTACTTTTATTATACTTTTCTTTTATTGTATTATTTTATATTATTGTAAGGTAAAATTTTTCATCAGTTATGTTTGGATAATATGTAATCAAAGAGAAACCCTCATAAACTGTTTACAGAAAATTAAAATCTATAACTAAATTTCATTTAGTTAATAATTATCAACAGAATATTTACAGGAAATCTATACATATATAAAATAATATATAATCAATTCCCAGCAAAAACTACTGAAGATAAATTGATGAAAATTTATTCTTTTCAAGGTTTAAGTGCACAATAAGAAAAGATTTTTTGAAATTCCGAGTTTAAAATGTGAAAATGTGTTAAAACGGAGCCACAATGAAATTTTTTATTTTTTATAATTTCTTCGTAAAAATGAAAATATCAACCTGGCTTTTGGTGTTTGCAATTTTCATGTGCACATCTAAAAATCAATTTCTAGATTTTTCGAAATTCAACCTTGAAAGGAGTGAAGAAAGTACAAAGATATTTTTAATTATTTCAAATTTTCCCCATTTCCGACTATACTGAACGAGATATTCACTAGAATTAGATTTAGATTCACTAGCTCGATCAATAGAACCACTGCCGCTGTTAATATATATTTTAATGGTGAAAATAAAGAACAAAAAACATATAAATATTGATTTCGAAACGCTTCGTTAGCGATGGCGAAAGTGTTCGCTCTGATTTCTGCGCTTTTAGTAAAATTAAGCCAGATTGTAATCAAGGAACGTAAAAATTAGGAGATTAATTTACTGGTTTTATGAGAAATATGACCGGAAAAACTGAAAAAACAAATTCGAGGTAATATTTAAGTGCGACTTTTTTTAAACAGATGGCAGATCTATCAAATGACCTTAAATGACTTCTCTGGAGTACTTCCTGTAGGATCACTTGAAACCTTTAGTATGTAAAAAAACGTGTAATATAAGAGAAAAGTTAGTTTTAGAATTCTCAGTGTGGTATTACTGATACAAAACAACCCTTTTTAAATGCGTAAAGCCACCAAACGTTTTGTTCGTCGGGCAGAGTCTCGTTCCATTGTGGAGAATATTTTCAGCAATTTGTTTGTAAGCTGGTTTCGTCGTTTGTTTTTGTTATTTTTTGAAATATTTAATTCTTTTGTTTTGTAATATTGTAAATATTTTTTTGTTTAATACCTAGTTAAAATCTGCCTCATTTTTATACATTTTTTTTAATAAACTTCAAAATTCATACGATTGTATTTATTTAGTTTCTATGGACTTTATTCAAACCGTTTTACTAAAATTAAATTTTCTACAATTTTATCTAAAATTTTATGAATTAATTACGCATTTAACGAAGGAATTTTAGACTAAACATAGAATAGTATTTTTCAACCACAAGCTTTTGTTTTTTCCCTCTAATTTCTCAAAAAATACTAAAAATTCAGTTCTGAGACTTTTTTTTTAAATTTTCAGGTCAGATTTCGAATAATTTATTTCTTAATTTAGATCCAAATGTGTTAATTTTACCGAAGGCGTAGAAATCAGGCGAGATCTTTAGCCAGCCGATATTCGGTAACGAAGCGTTTTCTTACCTATATTTATATGATCTTTCGTGCTTATATTCACCAGTAGAACATGTCCTGATTTTTTTTCCCATTCTTTGTGAATCATTCTGTATATATATATATATATATATTTTTTTTTTTTTCTAATAAGGAATAAAAATTTTAATTTAAGGTAATAAAATAATTAATTCTTTTACAGTTGTATTTTTTTAAGAAAATTAATTTTAAAAAATATCATAAATATCAGTCATGAAATTGTTAAAATGTGATGCCTGATCCTGTTGCGGATTATAATAACATAATGTCGCGTCAGCGTCATGGGTCACAGCGTATCATTAACTAAATGCAGCATGACAGAAGTTTATTTCCCAGCTTAGCAAGACTTTAAACGACCACCTTTCCGTTGTCTCTGGACCTAGTTAGAAAAGAGAACGGCGGTTATAACTAATAAATTGTTCTAGAATAATACATTATAACCCCCCCCCCCTTTAATTGTTTTAATACTTTACGTTAACCTTAATAGCTTTAAGTTAAATAAATAATTATTTAATTATTTATTCCTTATCCTACTATATTTATTTATCCTGTGGCATAATCTGATTCATCATAAGTAAAGATATCTTTTTATTTCTTTTTTTTTTATTTATATTCATCTTAATCTTATTTATTTCACCTTTTTCTACCTTCATATATCTTATAATAATCCTCTTTCTTTTCAACCGTTACTTAAAGAAAGAACTTGATTACGGTTTGAGAAATATCTTTATTTCATCGTGACCGTAAATGGATTCCGTTATAGGTATAATTCGTTTCACAAAATTCGATTTTTTTTCTTTTTGATTATTATTTTGTAAGATTAAATATAGAAATACATTTCAAATTACTTCCTTCTATATCAATAACTTCTTGTAACCAAATTAATGATTTTTTACTCAATTAAAATGTTTACCCTGGAGGATATTGTGTTAAGTTCCTTTTTTTTTATTACTGATTTTTTTTATCAAGCTTTGTCAAATTTAATCATTTTTAATAAAAAATATTTATTAATCAAAATAATAAAAAATATATTTTAAGCTGCTTATTCTTTATTATCACTACACCTATTAGTATTATTATTTTATTAAAATAGAAAACCTAACTCGGTAGCTTAAATAATTTCCCAGTGGAGTTATTGATATGTTAGAGTCATCATTTCGGTTCCCGTTATAGGCTTGTCATGATTACTGGATTTTATAATATTAAAAAACTAAATTAAATCACTGTGAACCTATTGTTATTACTTGAGACTCAAATTACATGTTACTGATTTTCAATTGTTTTTAAATATATTTATTATTTACCACTTAACAATGAACAATAACGAACAAGATAGATTATAAAAAAAAAATTATTATGACTCTTCTGAAGAGACGAAAATTGGGTATCTGTGGGCGTAACTGATCATGCAAATTTTAAGATAGCAATTTTTCTGCGGTTATAATTTTAGTAATATTGCTCATCATAAACTATATTCTATTATACTATATTATTATATTTATTTTTACATTTATTTTGAACTACAAAATTTCTACCTAACGGTCAGCTCTCCAACTTTTTCATAATACACAATTAGTTTTTTTTTTTTGGCAAATTCTGAGGAATTGTATGTCACTATTATTTGCTTCATTTTATAATTAATGATAAAACCAGAAAAAGAAAATTCATTGTTTCCATTCTGCCACAATAGTAAATAAAAACATTAAAAACACCAAAATAATAAAAGGTATTCTCTGTTATACGACCGTAATTCAACTTACATTTCTCTATCTCAACGAATTCTTATATATTTTATTTAAAGAAAAATTAATTACTTTAAAATGTTTTTCAAATATTTCAATTTTATGTAGACCGTTTGTCGTTTATCTCTTTCCATTAAATAAATCTTAATGACTTTCTCTCTCCGTTATCCGTTGTGGAATTTTATAAATTCAGAGCTCTCTTTTCGCAAAAAATATTTTGAACAGTGACAAAAAATCTTTAAATTTTCTTCTAATAAAGCTTTAATCAAACTTGTAAAATCATTGTTATAAAATTTGTATTTTTATTACAAATTGCAGTACATTAATACTTTTATCAGAATAAATTTTACGATTGAAAAGGAAACAATGCGGAAATAAGAACCGTAAAAAATTTTCGAATCCACTAACCACATGTTCTTGAACAGTAAGCTAATCAATCATAAAGACACTTTCGTTTGAAATAGATTTAATGTATGAATTTTTTCTGAAAGTTGACACCAATTGAAAAGGGAGTGAAACATATATTGTAATGCTCAAAATGGTTGAAGTTGGTGAAGTAATACTTATGGATCATTAAGAAAGATATATTTATGTCGTAATATGATCTGTCTTAGTAAACATCTGCCGCCATGTCAGGCCAATCAGTCTGGCACGTGGGCGTGTGATTAAAATGGAACTTAATCAAAAAGAAATCCAGTATGATTCCCGATCTCAGTGGCGGAGTATTAGCATCTCGGCCTTTCATCCCGAGGTCCCTGGTTTTAATCCCGGTCAGGCATGACATTTTTATACGCTACAAATTTCCGTGTAACAGAAGTAAAAAGAAGAATATCGCTGGCAAAACGAGCTTTCCAGGATAAAAAGAATATACTGACTGATAATCATATGAGTATGCAAATAAGGAAACAGTTCGCTAAAATTTATGTCTGGAGTGTTCTAACTTACGGGTGTGAAACATGGACGCTTGGGGAAACAGAAAGAAGAAGACTGGAAGCAATGGAAATGTGGATTTGGAGGGAATAATAAGGGGGGTAGATAGGAAAAGAAATGATCAAGTGTTAGGAGAAGTGAGTGAGAGGAGGTCCTTGCTAAACGAAGAAGAAGAAGAGCGAAATTGATAGGACATGTACTACGACATGACCAGTTCTTGACGATTTTATTTGAGGGCAAGATTTTGTGTAAAATACCTATAGGTAGACCGAGAGCAACTATCATCAATAATGTTAAAGAAGAGATGGGACTTGGTTCATAAAATGACTTGAAGAGAGAAGTAGAGATGAGAGTGACATGGCTAAATCGACAAGGTGTAGCCTTTAGTGAATGATGATGATGATGATGATGACAGATCTCCATCGAGCTAATGACCATAGCAGATGTTTCCCGTAAATTACAAAAAAAAAAAGTATGATTGGATATAACGTTCACAAAATAAAGTAAATAGCGATTTTACACGCGTAATTTAATTTTTACAGGAAATTTTATTTTGGTTGTGTTAATTTCACTTCAAAATTTGGCAAGGAAATTTGATTTATGGATTTTTAATTGGTTTATTAGATCAGTAATATTTGACCAACAGATACAGTACAGTTATGTTTGATGATATTTTATAAAGAACCGTAAAAAAAAAGTTTCAAATCCATTACCCGTATTTTTCTAAACAGAAAGTTAATCATAAAGAATTTTTTTTTTAAATGGACCTAATGTGTGAGCTTTTGCTGAAAGTTGACACAAATTAAAAAGGGAGTAGTACATATTTTTGTAATGCTCAAAATGTGATTTTTCATTTAAATTATTTTCGCTCTTAATTTGTTAAAGGTCGTTTTTTTATTTTTAAGCGGTTACTGGAGGCTAACTTAGCTTCCGTCATTATTTGAGTGTTTGACATAGGGCGCGCCTAGAATTTACCGGAAGCATTCTTTTACAGGAAGTAAACAGTGTACTCATGACAATGCCAACGTCCAATTAAAATAGATTCATTGGTCCCATATACAGTCTCATGATGCGTCCTGTTATTTCATAATGCTTGTTCTATTTTTAAAATCTGTTGAAAAACTGCAATAATAGAACAATTTAATAAATCGTTTAAAAATCTGTTCTCTTAAAAAAGTAATTTAATTAAAAAAAAAAAATAATTCATGTGTTTTATTTGTTTTTTACTGTATTCATTTTTAACCGTTAAAAATTAATTTATTAGTACAATAGGCTGTTTTATTTACCGTAATAATTCAAATTGCGTATTTTACTTCTTAAAAAAAAAAAATATGGAGAGAAAGAAACATTATTATTAAGTCTATTATGTACACTGCTATCTATTATAGTTGTTCTGTATATAATAGACCTCACTCAGATGAATTGTTTTAAAGAAAAAAACTGGCTTTTTAATTTCTTCAACAGTGATTAAATTTTTCTCTAATGATTAAAGACTTTTATTTCAGTCTGCACTGGTGATCAGGTGATAAATACAATGAAAGAGATAATTAGATTCCAAACTAGAAAAAAAAAAAATTAAACCTAAAGCAAAGCTAATACATTGTGTAATCCCGTTAATCATAAAAAATACACCGATATTTGCAGCAATCGAAATAGCATTTATTATAACATATGAGAAAAATAGATTTTACCCCTTCTAACAATACAATAATTTATAGAGTATGGTTTTAAAGTAAAATTTATTTTGTTAAAACAACAATGAAATTTCTCAGGACTAATTTGCAAAAAACTCATTGTTATGATTAAATGTCTTTTATTAAATCCAGAGTAAAAAGTTCATTATTATTGATTGTATTCAATGACTACAAACGATTCTGCTTTCATATTTGTTCAATAATTTGACCGTGGAGTTAAATTTCCCCATGAAAGGAAATAAAATATTTAGATTCATTAATATTATTTTTTTTCTTTTAAATTAAAAATCTCTTAGATTAGATTCTGAATGTTATGAAATTATTTTTTTGAAAAGAAATTTCAATAAATGATAAGTTATTTAATACAAGTGAACATTTGTCGTGTAACAAATATTAACATAAGAGAAACTAATATAACTGGATAATTTTTTCTATTTTGACTATAATAAATATTAGAAATAATGTGAGCACTAAACGTTTAAAAGCTAAATTATATAAAAAACATTATTTTTTTTTTTAATTAAAAAAATATGAAAACGAAAAAACCAAAACCAAGTACCAAAAATGATTAAATAAAAGAAAGTAAAAATAATGTTGGGGTATCAGACTGAGCATCTTAGTGCAGTTTTTTATACTGTTTTTCGTTCTTTCCTTTTTTTTATTGCGAATTTTTTTATGTAAAGATTTTTATGGCTGATATAATTTTTTTATTTTTTTTATTTTCTTGTTAATAATTATTTGATTATTTTATTTTATTTAATCTTATGATTAAGTTTCCTTTATTTGGTGTAAGAAAGACCAATTTTTTTAAACAAATTCAGGAAGATCATATGTTCGATTTTTACTTACAATAATAACGGATGCGGCAGAATTAAGTCCCACATTTTGCAAGGTCATTGATTGGACGGTTGACGTGGTAGAGGGATAGAGGAAGTCCCTTTCGCTCGGGCGAAGGAAGACGTTTGTCAGTAGGCGCCATGTTTGGTCAGGTGAACAACGGGATTACGTTATCGAAGCTTTCTCGAAAACCCGCGGTCGTTCCAGATCGGAAAACGATACTGAGTTGATCACAACTGTAAAGGCAACTGGTTCTGCATTACCGAGACGACCAACTGGCCGTCCTTGAACCATCAGAACGCCTGAAAACATCGCTGCAATAAGGGCATCTATAAGGCAGTCTCCAGGCCATTCTGCTCAAAAACATGCTTCGGCACTTGTGATTTCCGATCGATTTGTGAGACAAATTTTGCATGCCGATTTGAATTTGCACCGGTACAAAATAATGCTTGCACAGGAATTAAGTGAGCAAGATTATGAAAGGCGGAGAACTTTGCGTCAGGAAATCCTTTTAGATGTACCCCCGAGTTATGCGAGCAGCGATGAAGCTCATGTCCATCTTTCAAGTACCGTAAATAAGCAAAATTCTCAGTACTGGGCATCAGAAAACCCCCAACAGCTTCACCAAAGATTTTCCACTGCCCGAAAGCTACCGTATGATCCAAATTGTCTATTTTAGGAATTGTTGGCCCGACTTTTTTGAAAGGTGTACCGTCACCGTTACTGTGACTTCACAAAAGAAGAACTTTCTCCAACTCCAATTGACGGAATTTTATGAAGATGAATCAGAGGACTTGTGGTTTCAACAGGATGAGGCTCAGCAAACACTATTCGCCGCTTTCGTACCATTTTGCAAGAAATATTTCCGGAATGTCTGATTTCGTTACGGAGCGATATTGAGTGACCACCTCGCTCTCCTACTCTAAGCCCCAGCGATTTCTTTTTTATGGAGCTATTTGAAAGGTGAGATCTACCAATATCAGCCTCAAACCCTTGAAAAAACTTAAGGACGCGATAAGAGGACTTACCTGACATATGCTGAAAAGAATAATGCAAAACTTCTAGGAACGGCTTCTGTTACTGCTTCGCTCGTAACAGTAGTCATTTACGACATAATATTTAAAATTAAGTAAAAAACACTTCATAATATGTTGTTTTCAGAAATAAAAGATTTTTCGTATCTTTTGCCGTTGTTCTTTTATTAACCTCTGAAATGTGGACTCCATTTTACTGCACTTATATAATATGTAGGATTATTAATTATCTAATTTTTTTTTTAATTTTTATTTAGTGTAAAATTTTATGACAATCAAAAGTAGGTATTACGAAAGCATAAAAAAGTAGAATTTGAGCATCCTTAATTTAATTTAGATTAAAATGAAATTATTCCATAATATATAATACAATTAAGAATTAGAATTTTTCTAAAGAAAAAGAAACTAGATGAATGGGTCAAATATTCGCATTAAAGCGTGCTAGGTTAGTCAATCTGGTACCGTAATGGATGGAAGCGTACAGGAATTAAATCGTACAGCGAATCAAGGGTAAAAATATTTAAACGAAATGTACATGATGTAGCAAATTCTATATCTTTGTAACCAGCTATAGTTATTAGTAAAGAACTGGCTTCCTCACAAAACTCCTTTCAAGCACTCACGCCTTCTGTTAGTTACACAATTTTCCTTCATCATATAATCTCTCAGTTATTTCACAATAGTAGCTATTTTACTGAAAATTTATTTCATAACCACTTTTTTAACAATTTTGATATTTAATTATCTATAACGTGATGTCGATTTAATTGTTGTATAAAAGAAAATCTGATAATTTTTCCTTCTTAACTTTTCTAACTTCTTATTTTACTGTCTCTCTGTCGGAATCATCTTGAAGACTTTTTTAAACCTAGCAAGTAATTGAGATCGAGAGATATAAACAAGTAAAACCTTCCATTAAACACATCTGCTGACTGATTTCAAAAACTAAAAATGCATTGCTATGAAAAGAAATTAAAAAATAATTTCCTAGTACAGTGCACATATATTGAAAAAGAAAGTAGTTTTAAAAATACTGATATAATGTTCTGATTAATTTTAATACATATATATATATACTAGCCGGCTCGTCTAGCCAGAACCTGGACCTCGGAGCTCAGGCAAATCCCGAAGCCAACTCAGGGGCTCCTCGGGGCCTCCCGGGGCCAAGGGATCTACCTCATGGTCGCAGAGCTCGTTTCGGCTCCCATTCCCATCTACCCAGAAGGCTCCACACCCTGGACTCCCCTCCCCCGAATCAGCATCGTTGTGAGAATAATACTAATAAATAATAATTCAAGTATTCAGCTTTATAGAATTCTGAAAAAGAAACTAAATTACAAAAGATAGAACAATAGTAACTATGGTAACTAAAGTTACACACACCTTCGACATTGAAAAATTCATAACTTATTTCTTTGTCATGGTGGCAGAAATATAATAATGAAGTAAAAGGATTTAACGTATTTTTTCCGTACTGAATATCTTAACTTCACTTCACCCTCCTTGGGGCGGAGAAATAATGAATATTTTTAATATATTAACCTTCAAGGGAGCTAGGGCCTTGGTCGATGGCTTAAAACCTTCCATAGGATAACACGATTATATCCTGAAAATTTGAAAGTAATCGGTCGGTTAACCAACCGACCGATTTACTTACCGCCTGATGCGATAACAAACAAATAAAATTCATATATGCTCGTATATATACATTTCTAAAGAACCGTGATCTGTTAGATCGAGAATGTACCTGATGCATGCAAAAGTTAGCCTTCAACCTACTAACAAATATCCCGTATGAATTTTGAAAATCGGACGATTGTTTGCAGAGAAATTATAAGAGCACCCCATTGCCATTGCACCTCCCAAAATAACGCTCCAGGGGCAGCCCTTTTTTTACCAGTTAATAGTGATGACTGGTCTAACTTCCAACGAGATGATTGCATACCTCACCACTTTAGCCTCACACGCAGTCCCCATAGGAAGTACATTATTGTTGCTAAAACAGAAGTTTTCTAAATTAATCTAATATCTTATTTAATGTAAAATTAATTCTATTATTTTTGTAATACTACTCATTCGATTGATTTGAATCATTCAGTTCAAACCCAACTCACACAGAAATAGAACTCACAGTTCACAGTTATTTAATTCAATCTATTAAAGTTTGTGCTTCAACCGGAAAATCTCCACTACTATATTTATATATTAGAGATGAAATATATCTAAAAACCTTCTTAGTTACGGCAAGAAACATGGGTAAAAATTTAGTTGTGATTGATCAATAGTTTTTGTTTATCTCAAACAAATCAAAACCTTTTCCTCTTTTTATAATAGTACTAGGCAATGCTTCACTATTACTAGATTTGAGTATATGTAGATTAAATGAACACAATTGAAAGTTTGATAAAACATTAACAAAATGAACAATACGGAACTTGACAAAATTTAACCTTTCCCTTTTCCCTCTTTTCTTTTCCCCATTTGCCATTTTTTACTATATTCACCTTCCCCGTTTCCCCTTTCTCTTTACCCCTTTCCCATTTCTCTTTCCTTTATTTCCCTTTCACTCTTCCTATTTCCCCCTCTCCTTTTCTTTTTTCTCCTTTCTCCTTTCCATTTCCTTTTTCAGTTTTTCCTTTTCCTAGTTTTCCCGTTTTTCTTTTTTTTCATTTTCCCCTTCTTCCCTTTTTTCCATCTTCCCTTTTACCTTTTTCGATTTTTTCTTGTTTCCCTTTTCCTATTTTTCTCTTTCTCCCTTTTTCCCCGCGCGTAAATCGGTCCAGTAATTTTTTTAGTCTGTAGCGAACACGCATATCGGAAACACTGGAATGGAATCGTAAAATATTTAGTATAGCGTGTGTTGCTTTTACGTCCAAAAGATAGCACTCTTTTTTCAAAAAAAGCATATTTTTACCTGCCACAGGTGTGACATCTTAGGTATATAAATAGTAGGTATATAAAAACACGCGCGTATTCGAATGTAACGTTGTGTCAACATTTCAAAGCAATCGGTGAAGAACTTTTGGAAATTTTAGATTTTGAACAAACAAATATTAACATTTTTATTTAAATAGATAGGTAGGGAATACATATATATTTTATATTAATATATTAATTTTTTTTATTAGAACACAATTAAAAAAGTATTGTTCTTTTGAAATGTACTTCCTAGTTTTTTTTAAAGTAACTGGTTTTATACGTTAGGCCAAAGTGAATACTAAAAAACATTTTTGTAATTTGTTTTATTTAAAAAGTTAACAACCGTAGTTATGTTTTTATGTTATCTTGTTTGGCAAAATTAAATTTAATTGAAAATTTAAGACAGTTTTTTTTGAAATAATTTTTTTTCATTAAGATGGGTTCATATCAAATTAGGTTACGTTAATCTTAATCGAAGCCAAATTCTTGTCAAATCAGAACAAATCATTTATGTGAAAAATTATGCTATTTACTTACTTTGTACTTTTTTATTGTTTTTTTTCCTTTATCGTTCATTGTAATGAAAAACAAAAAATGTTTGGTATGAATTTAGTGAATAGTGTATTTGTCTGAAGGTCTAGATTACATTTATTGTAGCAGTATGTGTATATACATGCATATATATATATATATATATATATATATATATATAGATAGATAGATACACGTTATATTAGTAATGATAATAATAAAAGTAACATTATGCCATTGTTGTTTGCATTGGGTTGCAACTTTTGGATTCGTGCCTGATTTGTAATGCTACATGATTCTCTCAGCCTTCAGATTTTACGGTGTGGTCTCTTGATTAAAATACGTAATAAGAATATTAATTAACTAAATTTGCACTAAAATTAACTCTAGAATTCATAAGGTAACTATTTAGTTTTTTAAATAATCTATCTTTTTTAATTTATTTTTGAGTCAATTTTTTAATATTTTTTGTGCATGTAAATTACATTTGAATGTGTCTGTTTTTATTCATTCGATTTCTGTGTGATTAAAAACAAAGCTTTCTAGAAATTTCTTTTTATAGATTTACTTAAATACTTTATGTTATCTTTTATAACAAAAGATAGATAAATTATAAAATATGATGTCTGAGTGTTCCATACATACTTCTTACTTTTTTTTGTCTTCAGTCATTTGAATGGTTTGATGCAACTCTCCAAGATTCCCTATCTAGTGCTAGTCGTTTCATTTCGGTATACTCCCTACATTCTACATCCCTAAAAATTTATTTTACACACTCCAAACTTTGCCTGCCTGCACAAATATTTCCTTCTACCTGTCCCTCCAATATTAAAGCGACTATTCCAGGATGCCTTAATATGTGGCCTATAAGTCTGGCTCTTCTTTTAACCAAATGCTTCTTTCTTCAACTATTTGCCGCAACACCTCTTCATTAGTCACTTTATCCACCCATCTGATTTTTAACATTCTCCTATAGAACCACATTTCAAAAGCTTCTAATCTTTTCTTCTCTGGTACTCCGGTCGTCCAAGTTTCACTTCCATATAAAGCTAAGCTCCAAACATAAACTTTCAAAAGTCCTTTCCTGACATTTAAATTAATTTTTGATGTGAACAAAGTATATTTCCGACTGAAGACTCATTTCACCTGTACTATTCGGCATTTAATATCGCTCCTGCTGCGTCCATTTTTAGTAATTCTACTGCCCAAATAACAAAATTCTTCTACCTCCATAACCTTTTCTCTTCCTATTTTTACATTCAGTAGTCCATCTTCGTTATTTCTACTACATTTCATTACTTTCGTTTTATTCTTGTTTATTTTCATGCGGTTATTCTTGCGTAGGACTTCATTCATGCCGTTCATTATTCCTTCTAAATGCTTTTTTCTCTCATCTAGAATTACTATATCATCATCAAATCGTAGCATCTTTATCTTTTCACCTTGTACTGTTATTCCGGATCTAAATTGTTCTTTAACATCATTAACTGCTAGTTCCATGTAAATATTAAAAAGTAACGGGGGTAGGGAACATCCTTGTTGGACTCCGACTTTCTTATTACAGTTTCTTTCTTATGTTCTCCAATTATTACTGTTGCTGTTTGGTTCCTGTAAATGGTAGCAATTGTTCTTCTGTCTCTGTATTTGAACCGTATTTTTTTTTTAAATGCTGAACATTTTATTCCAGTCTACGTTATCGAATGCCTTTTCTAGGTTTATAAATGCCATGTTTGTTGGTTTGCTTTTCTTTAATCTTCCTTCTATTAACTTCATACTGATGCTCTTTAATTTTTTAGCTATAGAATTAGAGAATACTTGGCTAACCTTTATATATTTTTTTTTTTTTAAATCGGGTGGAGCTGTATTGGGGCGCACTGCCCTTGGTTTAACGTGAAATGTTACAGACCTTGGATGAAGTTCCTTCGAGCTACAGACCGACCAACGTATCTGTAGAGTTAAATGGGAGAGCCACCATCGCATTTTTTTTTTTTTTTTGAAAAACTGAAAGTCTCCAATGGAAAGTTTTATTCCTTCATTTGGCCAACTCTACAGATAAATTGGTCGGTCTGTATGTCAGGAGTCACTTTTAGTGCATTGGATTAAAATAAAAACCCGACATTGACTGCGTACTAAATTTAATTTTAACCTAAAACAGACATTCAATGGTACACGATATTTATTTCAACCAATATTCGACAATTTTGTTCAACATCAGTCTGTGATATGAGAAGTAAGAGACGTAAGGCATAATAAGCAGCGGTAATCACTTAAAAAATGGAGTGTGGGATTTTTGCATTTATTGACGTTTCATGATCCAGGAACTTTAAAACAAGTGGGGAAATGTTTGTATGTACGTACAGTATTTACTTAGTGTTTGAAACTTAATGACTTACGACTGGATTACAGATTTTGATGAAATTTTGTACAGAGACTCTTGTATATGAAGTAATATAATATCACATTTTGGGGTCAATATCTCCGAGGATGGAGATGGGATTAAGGGGTCAATTTTTCCAAAATTTTGCTAACATAACTCCACGTTATCTAAGTTTAGTATATGCGTGCATGATTATCTTACCATTTAAAAAAAATTTCCCCGGAATTCCTCCTTTACCGAAAATCTAAAAAATCTATCTTTTTATTCATTGCATATTTTTTAACCGAATTTTTTTAATATCTTTCCAAGCATAGTAGTGGTGTAAGTAACCCAAAAATAATAATCTGAGAGTGGTGGGTAGCCAAAGTTTAAAAATTTTGATTTAAACTTAAGGTTTTTTAAACCTTGTATATTATTAATCGTTTAAATAATAAACTTTTAATGATAATAATACAATAAAATTTCATCATAATTTCTCCCCTCCCCTTCCCAACCACCATAAAAGAAATCCTAGGTAAATTTTTATTAATTGTACATTTTTTGGTGAATCTGATTTTAGGTTCTTCCATTTAACATAGTAAACGTACAAAAATCAAAAACGTTTCTTTGGTGTGAGGAGGAGCAGAAAAGAATAAAAAATACTGATTTGTTGATTTTTCACACATTTTTTTGGTTAATTTAAACATATAAAGATAATTTTACTATAAAGGTTCACCATAAATTTACCCATACTCCAAAAAAGAAATCTTGAAGTAATTTTTTTCATGTTTAATTATTTTTCCATTATATATAAATAAATAAGCAATGCCAGGAAAACATTATAACTTTGCTGTCAGCTTTTTATCTGACTTTGAATTAAATATAAAAGTATGTAATATATATATATATGTATATATATACGTACTATAATAATAATCATTAGTAGAAAATTATTCAAAGAAAATATCAGTGTAAAAAAAAAATCAATATAGCCTTTGATAGAAAATTGCATATAAAGTGTGATATAAAAATCTATATACTCCTACTAATTGCGTTCAAGTTTTAGTAAAAACTCAAGTTCAATACATCCACCAACATATTTCCTTATTTCTTAACCGGATTGTTAGTTATCTCATGTTTGTTTTACGTTCACTGTTGCTTTCTTGCTCTAACGGTGTAATCGTTGCTTTGAGTAGTCAATTCAGGTTTTGGTTTATTGTATTCTTTATTACAATATTTAATAGGATTTTTAAATTTTAACCGATTTCAAAAAGGAGGTTATATATTCGTCCCGTATATTTTTTCTTGTTTATCATTGTGTTTATAACATTTTTCTCATTAATCAGATTCAAATAAATCTTGTTGCAATCGACGCAGCTACTTTCCCTGGTGGTACCATGAAGTTTAAAAACGTTTTTAGACACAAAAATCGGTCAGAAGATTGACACAAAACTTTTTTCGTCGTCCGGCGGGTAAATAGAGACAGTGGGAATAATGATATTCTGTACGTACGCGTCACGTTAGATGATGTCATATGGTCTTTTATAGGGTAAGTAATGTAAGTTTCTGCAAAAGATATGTAGCATCTTCAAAAAAATCATCAAAAATTGAGTAATCTCGTATTAAATCTTTCAAACTGCAACTGGCGACTTTTAAGTTCGGTAAAAAGGAAATTATTTAATAAATCATTATTTAGTGAACCCCATGTCGTTTTTTTTTATCTCGTGCTTATTGTTAGCCACAAATTTATTTCTGCTTCACACCAAGGAGGTTGAACAAAACACCAATGACTGTGATTGGAGTCAGCTGCATTATATCACCAAAAAGGAGAGCATTAACTCAACTGAATAACTTATCGTTGTTAATCAGACACAGAAAATAATAAAATAATTATTTAAAAAAGAAAAATGGAACAGACATCAAACTGCGCTAGAAAGTAAGAAATAATTTCGTCTAAATACTTAATTCCGTAGACACCTGTTTAAATCGGCGCCAAAATACATGATCATACTTATGTGGTACTTGAATGGACCTATAGATGGCGTATATAAAAATACGTAATAATCGCAAACGGGAAAGCAATCAAAGCACATAAATATTAATTACAATACAGTAAAATAATTCTTTTATATGTTTATAATATGTTATAAGTGTAGTTTTTATATGTTTATATAAAAAACATTAGAGATACTCTTTATAAAATTTACTAGTAAATCCATTCAGGTCACTTGAAAATAAATTTCATCGTAGTCTAATAATAATTTAAGTGAGCGGCGTATACACGAAGGAAAAAATTATTTTATAAAGTAACAAGCCATACCGATAAATTTGTGTACTTATAGTTTATCATATATAGCTTACCATGTTATATAATCAATTTTGCTAGTACATCTTACAAAAGCTTCCAAATTTTGGATAAAAAATGAAGTTTATATCTTATTTCAAACTAGCAGACCCGACAATGCTTCGCTATTGCTAGATTTGAGTATATATGTAGATTAAATTAACTCAATTGAAACTTTGATAAAACATAACAAAATTAACATTACGGAACTTCACAAAATTTAATTTTCCCTTTTACCCTCTTTTACCCTTTTCCCCATTTTCATTTTACCACATTCCCTTTCTCTTTCCCCAGTTTTCCCATTATCTTTCCCCCATTTCCCCTTTACATTTCCTTCCACGTGTCTCGTACCCTTATTTCCTTCTCTCCCTTCCTCTTTTCCCTTTCCCCTTTTCTTTTTTCTCATTTCCCCTTTCTATTTCCTTTTCCCTGTCTACGCCTTTTTTTATTTTTTACCTTCTCCCCTTTACCTTTTTTCGATTTTTCCATTTCTCCCTTTTTTTCCCTCGCGGGTAAATCGCTCCAGTAGTTTTTTAGATTATAACGGACACATATAGGAAACATTGAAATGGAACAGTAAAATATTTAGTATAGCGTATGTTACTTTTACGTCCAACAGATAGCGCTGTTTTTAAAAAAAAAGTAGGTTTTTACCCGTTACAGGTGTGACATCTTAGGTATATAAATAGTACGTATATAAAAATACGTGCGTATTCGAATGTAAAGTTGCGTCAAAATTTCATAGCAATCTGTGAAGAACTTTCGGAGATTTAAGATTTTGAAAAAACGAACATTTACATTTTTATTTATGTAGATGAAAAAAAATAATAAGAGAAATTAAATTATTAATAGCTAAATAATAGTCACTACTTAACATAGAAAAATACAAATAGAATGTCTCTCTAATACATGAGCTAAAGCAACAAATTTTCCATTAAGATACCCACAGATATTATTACAGACTAAATACCATGTTATGTAGAGACTAATAAAAATTAATGCACACACACAAACACACACACACAAAGCAAATTTATAAGCAATATTTTAGTATTTTTGGATTGAAAGGATGTTGAGACAAATACAAATTCCAACGATATTGTTTGTCTCTCACCGATACAAATATTTTCCATTTCTCATTTGTTACGATTTCTGGGATAGTAGTCGTAATCATACTTGAATTTTGATCACCATAAATAAACTTTACTTTGATCGGTATATAATAAAATGTTATGTCGATTACGTCAGGGCTATTGTATGAGTAAAAAAACAATGGCTCCAACATTTGCCTAGAAGCATATCATCATAAGAAAATGGGAAACCGTGGAAAACCTTGATAAGTGCAATGTCAAAAAATACAAACGTAATTATAAATAAAAGAAAAAAGTTGTTAATATTGATTTAAAATAATAAATATATATGAATTCAATTGAATTAGAGTGTTTGTATATTACTTGTATACGTACGATAGAAATCTCGGTAACATCGTTCGACGTTGAACGAAATTTCAGTAGAAGTGAATGACCTCTTTCTTTAACGCACACATAATTTAGAAGTAACATAAAAGGTACTCTGTTGTCATGGCAATTTAAGGTTTAACCTCCTGAAATGGAGAATTATAATATAAAAGGAATGTAGTAGCCTGTTTTTTTGTACAAAACGTTTTATGAGCCCTTGTGGTACCCTACTGTTTTATTATATAATATTGTAAGTTGTAACTTTATAGGGCATTAGTAACTCCTTGTGTTTTTTTTTTTTATTACAGTTTTTATTTTCCCTTCCATTCTAGATAGAACGTATTATTGAAATAAAGTATTATAATGAGTAATCGTATTCGAGTACCCGATTTTTCTGTATTTGTTAATGTTTCTCGGTCTCTGATTCCAAAATTAAAAAAAAAAAAAAATAAGTTCATGACACGATTTTATTTTAATCTTAATATCTGTGAAACGAGCTAATCAGTAATCATGAAATTTTTTTTATATTTCTGGTAGTTAGGATTCTAATAATATTAAATTCGTATAACGGACATGGAGTGTGAATAATTCTCGTTTAACCAGCTAGGTATGGTGAAAAAAGATCTCAAAAAATTGGTTTAATTAGAAATTATCCCCCCATATCCGCTCTCAGACAAAATATCAAAATTTGAAATTTTTTATGGTAAAATAGAAATATATATATATATATATATATATATATATATATATATAAATTGATCTGGAAGAAGCAAGGAAGACAAACACAATTCTTCATTTGTTTTGAAATTACAGTTGAATTTCATAACATAAGAATTCATAAGAAACAGGAATATTTTGGAAAATTGAAGACTTTTTTGCTGTTTCCAAATATCATTTTGATGTTTGTTTATCGCAATATTATAATTTTAAATTTTATTGTTCAACTATTTTATCAATTTTTGACAAAAATGGTCACTTTTTAGGTAGATTTCATAAGAAAGCTACCTATTGTAATGGGTACCATGATTTGACTACCGGAAAATTTCTACATATCTTCGCGTTTCTCATCCCTCAGACCAGGAATTAGGGGTTTCTCACCCCTAAACCACCGTCAGTTCAAAAGTTTATATATATATATATTTTTTTTTTTCACATTTTGTGGACACGATAACTGCCGTAAATTTTTGCCAATCACTTTCAAATTTATATATAAAATATAACGACCCAAAATTTCGGTCGAGTTCGTTAATGGGTAAAATCGGACGATGGGGGTGAAAATAGGAGGGCTTTTCCGAAAAAACAAAACATCGCTATAACTTTCCTATTAAGTAAAATACCGAATTCGTTTAAAGTTCCTACTATTTTTTTGATAATGGCCTAAAACTTATATTAGTAATTTTTTTTGATAGGGGGTGAAAAAATGGGGTTGGAAGACAAAAAACTATCATACCTCCCTTAATAGGCACAGTATCGAATCGGTTTAAACTATTAGTTAGTCCTCCTAACATTACCTAAAACGTTTGTCTGTAACAACTTTTGATATGACTAACCCTTACGACAAAGGATGACCAAAAGTTTGTTGGAATAGGAAGATTTTCTTATTATGGAAAATACGAATTTGTTAAAGTTCCTACTATACTTTGGATAAGCGCCTAAAATTTATCTGAGTAAGGTTTTTTGATATAATCAACCATTGGCCCAGGGGGTGGAAAAAATGAGGTTTTGAAGACAAAAGATATCACTTTGATATGACCAACCTTACGGCTATGGATCACCAAAATGTTGCTGAAATTGTAAGACGATGGGGCTTCTCGTATGCTAAACACGTGCAACTTTTTTTCACATGCATACATTGTCGTATTGACTAAATTTGAAGTTTTTCTTAACTTTAAGGTGGAAATCTTTTTTATTCTCTACTTAGCACCGGTGAAATCTATCTCCGCCCTCCGGCGTGTGGAAAGGGGTTTTTTAATTTTTTGACCCAGAAAAATCATTAAACGTAAAGATACCAAAAAAGAGGAAAACTATCTTTGTATATATGTTTGTTATTATCTATTTGGGTTAATAACTGGATAGTCGATGTACCAAAACGTTAAATTTTCTTTGGTGAGATGTTTTTGTATGGGACATTGGTGCTATTTATAATTTAAAGCAGTGTCTTAAACTTGTAAAATATTAGAAGTGATCACGGATGATATTTTAAATTATCTAATAAAGAAATGTAGCAATTCCGTTGCCTGTTTTTTTATTGGATTAAATTACGTGTAGAAAATACTACATATTAAATTTATTTCCTTATAAGAAACCTTTTTACTACTGAGGAAGTAACAATACACTTTAAGATATAAACTCTAATAATGAAGGTCTAAAGTTGTCAATAAAAAAAGCAAGAGGTAATTAATTAACTTTAGTGTTATTGAGTTTTAAGACTTAGATCATCAAATTGCTATAGTATAACATTAAAACATCCCGGCTTAATTTTATGATTATCCGGTTATCCTTACTACTTAACGAGTTTAATGCCGTTATTAACAATTTGTCACAATCATTGTGTTCATTGCAGTAATATTATATATAGTAAAATATAACAACAATTTTGAATTCATATTTTTTTAAACTTTTATTAAAGAAATATTAAATCTTTCTTTAGATCTTTTTATCTTCTATTAAACCTTTTTATGAAAATGTAAGTCGTGTAGTTTAAATTAAAAATAAATCTTTCATCCTTTAACATTACCTTTGTTATAGGTGGGCACTGAAAGACTTAAATAAAACAAAAATAACTTTTACAAACACACGTTTATTCTTTTATTTAGAATTATGATTAATGGATTTCTTTCAGTATTATGTGTGAAAAACAGCGCCCCTCAAATAACCACTATCTTCCTTCTCGCAAATACAGGTTCTTTCAATATCATTTTCCATTAACGTACGCAAGGTTTCAGATTCTAAACGTTAGATTTTGGTTCGGTTCGAATCTTATTGAATTTTTAATTTCTTGAATTGTTTGAAATTTATTTACGTAAACCCATTTTTTCAAGTAGCTCCACAGAAAGAAGTTTGGTGTCGTCAGATCAGATGAACGCGGAGACCAATCAAATTCAGCATTTTTTAAAATTATTCGTGCATCGAAAATTCTTCGTCATCCTGAAAGTGTGCGCGGTAGCTCCACCTTGTTGGAACCATATCTCCTTCATCCACTGAGCGTGATTCTTTCTGGTTCAGCTTCTTCATTTTTAAAGAAGAAATATGGGCCGATAACGCTTTCACCCATAATTCCGTATCAAACAGTGCGTCATTCGGGATGCAATTGATTCTGATGTAATTCCCGTTTAAATGGAAATGGGCCTCATCACACGTTATCAAGTTGTACAAAAGGTTTTTGTTATCTCTGGTTAGGTGGTGACATCCTATGGCGTACTGCAGGTGCTGCTGAATATGTTGGGTTAGTAAAGCTTGGTCCATTTTCATCTAGTATGAGAACATTTTTAAATCCATTTTCAGAATCTTCTGAAATAATGTTCTGGCGATGCATAGTTGAGCAGAGCCACGACGGGTTGTGGGGGATGGATCCTCAAAGCCATTCAGCCATATAACTTCCATCGCTGCGTCAGTACGCACACTGCGTTTAAGACCTCTTCCCGGAAGATCGCCGACTGATCCATTTCTTTCAAACCGGGTGATAGGTTTCGAATCTTGTTATTTTTAGGTGCACTCTGACTTTAAAATGTCGCGGTATTTTCTTTGATTGAATAATTGATTTTTCGACTGGAATAGAAAATCTCAGTGAGTTTTACTCTTTGCTGGACATCATGCGTAGGTATTTCTAACTTGCAAGGGTTGCTCTATGACCTAAAAAAAAATAAAAAAATAAAAACGAACGAGTTATACTTTTCAAACCCTTCAGTTTTTCAGTGGCCACCCTTTATATATTCTATTGTATCAGTTACAGTTTTATAATATTTGCAATCATGTAAAATCTAAACTCATTTTCTTTTCAGTTTGTACATTGTACACTTTCTATTGCTTTTGTTATTAGGATTTCTTTCTCTCTGTATTTTAAAATCAACCTATTATTTTGTAGAAACAATGAAATTGTTATTATCAATACCAGTAAGTAGTATCTGTACTATCCTATACATATTTTAACTGGTTTAAGCCTGATGTATAAATTATCTCAGGAAACAAGCTGTTTCTGCTTAATATACTTTACTATTATAATTAAGACGCTGTTTGATTTAATATTGACATTGATAAAATCGAAGTTTTTGAACTAAGAAAAAAATTGAATAGTTAACAATACTAGCTGAAAAATATAAACATTTTACGGTGCTGTTGTATTATATAATGTTATATTCTTATTTCAACTAAACCAACAAGAATTTAGAAAAAAAACTATTGTGTAGCTCTGCGAAGAATACTTATTTTTCGTTATTTTAATTTAGTTTTAATATTTTTTTTTAATTTTGTTTAATATTGCTAATAATAGATACCGCAGATAAAGAAACGTCAACGTTCCAACTTGCAGCATCATAACGAACCACGTTTCTAATTTGCCCCGCTCAAAGTTTTCGATCTTAAATTGAACGTAACTTCAGAACGATTCAACCAAACTTCATCAAATTCTCGCATGCGTAACTTCAGATACACTACTACAGAATATCTAAATTTCAATGAAATTTATCTAATTTTCGGGTCTCAGAATTTTATATGTAGACCTATAAATAAATATATATACATATATAAATTTATAACAAAACCCCAATATAAGTTTTTTTCGTGAGAGCAAATCGAAATGTCATATCATAATTAGCACCCGAACATGACATTTGCATAATAAAAAATTAAATTTTGAAGATTAACCTAAAAATGACACAAAAGTAATGTTTAAAAACAGAATAGATGGAAAATTCCACCTCATATGCTAAAACGAATTAAAACTACAAATAAATAATCAATTTTTTTAATCCAGATGTACCGCTTTTAAGAAATCGTAAGACATTTTATAACATAGTCACAACGTTACCTAAAATATTTCTGATGTTAACCCACAAATTTAAATTTCCGACGTAGTGCCGCGTACCATACACACACACACACACACACACACACACACACACAATCCACTATTACGTGGTGTACCGTCAGTTAGCAGTCGCAGCGAGGGCAAATGGATGCTTCAGTTTGAGTCATCAGATATCAATGAATGAGCCTAGTGTGCCCCCTATTCTCAAATGGCAAATACCTCCTCACGATGTTTACTCCTACGTAAAGAGCTCCAGGGTGACAGTGTCGTTAACTGTACGAAATTCATTATTGATGGTAGCATTTCATTCATTCATTCTGCCACAAATCACACTCTTCAGAAAACAGACAAGATCATTCGAAACAACGCGATTAGTGAAAGGAGGCTGCGAAAAAGGCTCTTTTTCCTTACGATCAGCGCGCTCATTACCCGAAATTCCATTATGGCTGGGAATCCAGCAGAAGCTCGCAATTATAGTACGTTGAGTTATTTCAGAGATAATTGACTGTATATCACAGAGTACAGGTTGTCTGGAGTACATATCACACTAATCGTTGTAAAGCAGTCATGAAATCTTAACAGACAAAAAATTAATTTTCACTTCCACCATGCGACCGAAAGTAACACCGTACTTTTCTTCGAAAATTCGGTAAAAGTTGATACTAACTGGTGTGGTTCATTTGCTAGAAGAGAGATTATATAAAAGTAATGGGTTGTGACACAAACATTTCATCATGTGGTATGTTGCCTGTTGGCAGGTCCCTGGCACCACTGTTATCTTTAACTGATTCTGTTACATGCTTTTCTTTTTGTCTCACCATAAATTTCCCTACCCTTTATGTCCAGTTTGTTTGGGTCTCAGTCCATTAATACCCGGTAATTTCGGACTCCCAAAACTCCCTTAAGTTTACTTAAGAGAAAGACTCCTAACGCACTGCTGTGTGAAGTTAACGTTGAAATATATGGCTGACCACCAGCCAGTTAGGACTCCAAGCTCTTAAGGTAGATACGTACTTGCTGGCATTCAGTGACCTAGGCGTGGCAGCGAATTGCTGTCTTGACAAAGTAAATTTTAATTTATGAATGTCATATATATTTTTAGTAATTGAGGGGGTGCGCCTACCCATTTCAGTAAATATATGACAAGTGAGCGTTTGGGACACGTAAGCCGGTGGTGTATGACACCGCGCTTAGTCCGCTCACGCTGTTAGGTAAGCTGTAGAAGCTATTTAGGACACTGGTCCTAAACTGTTTTGAGGCTCAGTAGCAGTTTGTGGCACAGACATTCGGTCTTATGCTTTAGGCATACCGAATGGGGTGGTGGTAGGAGAAATGTCAAGCAAACTCTTTATGTCATTTATTAACTTCAGCTTCTTCCTTTTTTTTCACCTTCAATGGAGCCTTCATAAACTGTACTTATTATTCCTTTTCCCCTAATTATATGCTCAATCCAGTTTCGTTTCCTCCTTCTGATAGTCGCCATTATCGTTCTATCTTCGTTTATTTTACTCTGTCCACCCATTTATCTTCTCCGTTCTCCTTCAGACCCACATCTCAAAATCCTCGATTTTATTTTTTTCCTTTTTCCCCAATTTCCGTGTTTGAATGCCTTAAAAAGTATACTCCAAACATAGCATTTTGCCAATCTTTTCCTGAGGTTCAAACCCATGTTGCTGCAGAATAGATTTTTCTTTCTAAATATGATTTCCTTTGCCATTGCATTTCTTGTCTTAATCTCTTCTTTACTTCTCCACTCTTCAGTTAGTACTGTTCCTAGATGTCTGTATCTTTTTACTTGTTCAATTTTTCCTTCTACTGTTACAGCATCTATATTTTTCCTCTTATTTATCTCCATACTTTTGTATTATTCGTATTTATTTTCATACTGTATTCTTTCATCCATATTTTCAATGATTTTATCATTCTTTGTAATAAAAAAATAAATAAAAAAAAGTACATATCTATTAAAGTTCAAAGAATTTTGTAATTTACATTACTTAAAATTAGAATAGTATCGACGATTGTAGGATGAATAATGATGTAACTACTACGCTTTACTGAAAACCGCTAAATAAAGTTTTAATAAGTAAACCTTTAAATTAGTTAACAGTATCTGTAGAAATGCGCATGCTGACCTAGTTTGTTATTATATTACGTAACAGTAAGTATGGGATGTGTTAACATAGAGTTAATTTAATTCATTTTCTACACCCTGTTATTTATTTGTTAATATTAATGTGTTTTCGATAACAATGAGAAATTATCCTTGAGAGTTTCTTCGGTATTGTTTAATTCATTCTGTTGTGGTTAATAATCTTTTATTTAATTTAGTTAATCGTTTATTCTCTTTAGAAAAATATTGATGGAGTAACAACACAAAGCTGTTTCCTACATTTAATTTTGTATATGATTTTTACTTCCTTCTACGAAATAAAGGAAGTATTGTGATCGCGAAAAATTTCAGTTTTCAGATTTCAACGGAAATATCCATTTTGTCCATCCCTGAATCCGTTCTGACTATTTTCGGCGTGACGTCTGTACATACGTAGATATTTATCTCGCATAACTCAAAAAAGATTAGCTGTAGTATGTTGAAAGTTTGGATTTAGAATTGTTGTAACATCTAGTTGTACACCTCCCCTTTTGATTGTAATCGACTGAACTAAAAGTGTCTAAAAAAGCCCAAAATCCAAAAAAATTGGATTTTTACTTTTTCTTAACTGCAGTAGTAAGCCCTAATTTTGAAATTTTAATTATTGAAATATTTGGAACTTACAAGGGGAAAACACATCAGTGCGAATCCGAATTCATCTCCTTTTTTTAAATGTAAATATATTTATTTATTAATTTGATTAACCTCTGATTGTAAAAAAAATTTACAATAAATAATAATTCAATTATAACAATAAAAAAAAGAAAATATATCAAGAAGTTTTAATGAAATAAAATGTTATGTACTTTTCATTTTAAAAAAACGTGTATATGTAATTTAATAGGCGCACAAGAAAGTCATGTTGTGTCCTTATCAGATTTTTTATTTAATGATATTAAATACCTGCAGAGGCTTGAGAATCATGTAAACCACTTTGCAATTAATCTACTACTCGATAACAGCAGAGACGTCCGACGGTTGAAACGAGCCCATGTACTCGACTTAAGGTCTGCGTAACAGTTTGGAAACTAACACCGTCAAGTTTAGTGGTGTCGTATCTAATTTCTTGTTACTCCTCTTTCTTTTTCTTTTTATTTGTTAATAATCTTTTTGTGGAATATATGGTTCTGAAATTAATGGTTTGTGACTTCTGACTAAGCTTAAAATTTCATATTTGACTTTAAGTTTGCTTGCAACTGTTTGTGTACTATTTATTTTGGGGGTTCCTTAGGACCTTCTTATCACGTGCTTTTGTCAGAAGACTTACTTATGGCTCCGCAGGAGAGCCGATTGTAATTATAATTGTTATTGAGCAAAAAAAAAAAGTTATTAAATAAAAGAATTTATTTTTTATTAATATTATTGCATTAATAAACTGCAATAATTATATACCAGATTTTAAAATCAAACAATACGATTTTAAAATATGTAATGGAAATCGTTTTCCTTACGATGCTGTTTTTATTTCATTACAAATTTTAGTATAATTTTAATATTTCTACTACGGCAGCAGGATAACAAAGAATAGATAATTAAAGTAAAACATTAAAATGAGGATATCATAAAATAGGAGCCTACACGCTTAGTAGAAATATGATTCAACCAATCATAGATTTTGGAATTAAAAATAATTTTTTTTTAATTATTTTTTTTGCGGAGAATAAAATTTTATATCATTGACAACAAAATTACATAAAGGGACATAATAGATATTTTTTAAATTGTATGTTACAGTATAATATTGAAAATTAAGTGGGTTGATTTAAATTGATAAGGGCTTTGTAGATTGAAAAAAAAAGTCATCGCAATTTCTTATTAAAAAATAAACTAGGTTTATAAATCTTATATTATAATAATCCCCAGGATTTTATTTTATTTAATAATGTAAGCAATTGCTGTACTCAGTGTTCCTGAAACCGATTTGGACCTATGGAAACTATGGAGCATTACAGGAATGACAGTAACTTCGAATTTGTTGAGCGATTCCAGAACAAACTATTGAAAAATATAACAGAAGCGCCGTGGTTTGAAAACACTGAAATCTACGATTTTCTGGGATTGTCAATGGTACGAGAGGAGATACGGTGATCGGTACAAGAAATAAAATGAGACTAAACAAACATGTGAATTGGAGTCGTGGTTAATCCCCTGGGTAACAGCGACGATGTAAAGCGCCTAAAGCGACTGGATATTGGTTTGCTTGGCATTTCTCTCGCCGCCACCCTATTCGGTTGTCCTAAAGCATAAGCCCAAATGTCTGTGCTACAAACGGCTACTGAGCCTCGAAACAGTCTAGCGACCAGTGTCATAACTAGCTTCTAGAGCTAACCTAAAAGCGTGAGCGGAATAAGCGTGGTACCATACATTACTCGTTTGCGTGTCCCACCGCCCACTTGCCAAATATCACTAAAATTGGTAAAACGACTGGATACATTAAAATCTGTAAGTTCTACGAGATTTGAGGTGAATCAGCTACCCTAGGGGTGTTGTGCTTCGTCATAATTATTCATTTCGTTTCGCCATTCTTGTTGATTCTTTGATTTTATTCACTGTTTCTTGGTTTCATTAATCGTTGTTTGTGTGATTGATAAGACTATTTTTCAGTGTTTTTCTTCTTGGTTTTTATGTTCTGTACTCTCATTGTTTCTTGGAATCATCTTTGGTTGTACTTATTTATGTTTATAATACAGGATTATCAAAAAAGAATGGTGCAGTTTTGAACATGGTTTAAATTAAAACAGAATTACTTATAGTTTTGATATGTTTTTTTATTTTTCAAATTTTTCGTTTCACACATTTTTCACATAATTAATAAATTTCAATATGTGTGCTTTTAGTCGCTCGACAAATGTTCAAACGATACTCAACTTCTCTCCAAACATTGGTTAACATTTCTTCGTTAATGGTTGACATTGCTTCATTAATCCTGTTTTTTAAGCGGTTTATGTCGCGATTTTATTGTGTATAAACAACGGTTTTGATGTACCCCCACAAGAAAAAGTCGTAAGGTGTCAGGTTTGGACTCCTTGGAGGCGAAAGTATAGGTGCTTGCCGGCCTATCCATCGATCTCCAAATTTTTCGTTCAAAGCGTCCGTGACCGATGCATTGAAGTGTGGGGGAGCACCTTCTTGTTGGAAATGAAGTTGATAAATGTTTTCGAGTTCATCCGGCTGAGGAAAGCAATAATGGGTTAACATATCAAGATAGACAACTCCATTAATTGTTTTTTCAACAAAGAAGAAAGGCCCTATTACACGGTTTTTCATCGCACCACACCAAACATTAACTTTAGGCGAATCGCGTTGTTTCTCGATAATTGCGTGTGGGTTTTCAGAGCCCCGTATTCGTGAATTGTGTCTGTTAACGCATCTATTCACATGGAATGTAGTTTCGTCTGTAAAAATTATATAGTCTAAAAATGATTCGTTTTCACTTCTTCTGTCCAACATTTCAACAGCGAAATTGTAACGTTTTATACCATCATCGGGTTTCAATTCCTGCAGCCTCTGGATTTTATAAGCGTGTAATTTCAGTTTTTTATGTAAAACTTTGTGAACTGTTGATTTTGGAATACCTAATTCGACGCTTCGACGGGAGATGGACTTCTAATTGCCGATTATCTAATTAGTTCAACCGTTTCGTCTGGTATACTTGGTCTGCCGGTTGATTTCTGTTTCTTAACTGATCCGGTTTCTTCGAATTGTTTGAACCAACGTGTTATGTTATTTTTGTGTGGCGGATCTCTTCCGAATTCACGTCTAAACGCACGTTGAGCTAAAATTACGGATTTTAATTCATGTATCAATAAAACACACTTTGCTTTGTGTTTATCCGAGAACATAGTAACTCACTAAACTCACCGCAACAACAATACAAGAACTGACGTTGTGTTTACAATGCTGATAAACAAACTTTTGGGTTGGAGGCTTTCAGGGATACTAATAAAACACCTAGAAATTTCCCTACAATCTTCCTATGAATTACTGAAACCGCACCATTCTTTTATGATAACGCTGTATACTCGTGTATATTATATAATATATGTATACATATACAGTATGTATACATTTATATGTATACATATATGTATGTATACATTTACAGTTATTTGAGAGATTTCTATGGAAACCCCTTTCACCATGTCTTATTTTTTTTGTATTCAAACTTACTTATGGTTGTTATGGTGAATTTGGAACCGATTATAAATTAAACATTGCTGAAAAAAAAAAGAAAGTGGGGAAGTAAAACATTAAGAAGAAAATTAAACTTAAATAGAATAAATAAATGAAATTACTGAAATAATTTGACGAAGAAAATGTGTGTAGGTTAAAAGATTAGCAAAAAATTGAAAGGAAAAAAAATTAAATTGATACAGAAAAAAATATCAAAATAAGATAAGTGTAAAAAAGATAAATTTTAAGCTACCTGTCGCCCACAACAATAAAAATTAAAACAATAAAATAAAAATGCAAAAAATAAACATCTGTAGGGTCTTATCCGTCCACCTTCGACAATTACGATTTTTAACTTAAAAATAAAATTCAAAAACATTACCTACAATAAAGTATATTTTCCTTCAAACCACTCATTCCAGATCCCAAAAGACTAATTAAAAATGTTTTTTTACATTGTTTTTTTTTCTCTGTTTTAATTTCTTATTTTATGATTTTAATTATCTTATGTTTTATTGGATAATTTTTTCATATTGAATTACATGCATTAACCTGATCAAATTGATATTGGCAAGAAATCTTTTCATTAGAAGGGAGAAAAACATTAAACTACACAATTTATCTTTTATGTGAAATTTGGGAAACTGCACTGGATTTTCTGAATTGCTGAGAAATTGCTCTTTGCTTAAGAAATGGACAATTTCTCACCATTTTTCCAGAGATAATTTTTGTCAGATAATCTGTTCTTTTTTCTGTTTAACCTCCGGAACCACTGTAAGGTATTACTTCAGAGGATGAATAAGGATGATATGTATGAATGTGAATGAAGTGTTGTCTTGTACAATCTTAGAAACGACCGTTTCTGAGATGTGTGGTTACTTGAAACCCAACTATCAAAGAACACCGGTATCTACAAACTAGTATTCAAATCCGTATAAAAGTAACTGCCTTTACTAGGATTTGAACCTTAGAACTGTCGACTTTGAAATCAGCTGATTTACGATGATGAGTTTACCACTAGACCAACCAGGTGGGTTAGATAATCTAATCTGGTCATTAAAATTGTGCTGTTTGTCTGTATTTAGAAAATAGGCAAAAAAGAGATCTTGAAAATGAGAAAATATTTATTAAAAAAAAAAGTATGAAGAAAATAATTTTTTTATAAATGAGTAGTAATAATTTTAACAAATATAATATAATGAATAGTTTGTATTTTGAATTATTTTTTGTTAAAATTATGTAGTAAGAAAATTTAGCTTAGCAAGATAAGTATGTTTCTATGGATATATTTCCTTTTGTTCAAACGAATATATATTTTAATTATTGTAGAAAACACACGTTTTTTTTTTTGTTATAAAATATGATTATCTTTCTTAGATATGACAGATTAAACTATATGTTTTTTTCTTTTTCTGAATTACGATTGAAAATTATCCAAAATCTATCACCCATTTTTACTGATAAAAAAACCGAAAATTACTATAAGTAAACAAACTTAATAGAATTGTTAACATGAAATTCTTTTACCAGAACTGTTTTTAAAAGAATAAATTTATCTTTGGATGAAAAAGATTTATACAAATGTCATGAACGTCTCGAAATAGAGTATAATAATTAATAGAATTGGCATTTTCATTTTAAGACAATAAAAAATTAGTCTTAGATTCAATTCTTGGCAAACTTCCGTCTTTTTTCCCATCATGTCATTAATTTCACGTTTAAACCTAAGATTAATTAAAAATATTAATTAAAACTTAAAAATAATTTAAACGAGTGCGTCGATGCGTGGACACACGACGGAAGCGAAGCTTCTGACGCAATGTTATATTAATGACGCAAAATAACGTATAAACATTATAAATAAATGATAAAAATTTTTATTAATAAGAAAATATGAACTAACAATGAAATCTCACTCTCTTAACAATCAGAGTGAGAGCGCGTTTACCGAACACCCATGTTAGTATGTACATATATAGAGCACGCGGCAGGCATAGTGGAGGAATCACTTGCGCATGACACTTTTTCGTGACGCTCTTTTTTTTTCAGTTGACTCCCCATCCCGAAGCCTGCATTAAGAAGCTTTGCTTCAATATATTCGGAAATGTAATTTAAAAAAAATAATACTGTCTAAACGTGACTATGTTAAGCTATGAACTTATTTTTCCTTCTGTTAATCAAGTGGTTATAAAATAAAGTTATAAAAACCATACAAGATATTGTATGGTTTTTATAACCTTATTTTTACACATTTTTAGTATTTTTATTTAGCCAAAGTCTTTGTTTTTATTTAAATGTTACGGACATTACAATTATTTATATTCTCCCCTTAGTAACATATTTACATGATAAATGTACAGCAGTAAGCAAATATACATAAAACCAGTTTACTCATGTGAGTTTGGGTGTGTGTGTGTGTGTTTTTGAGAGAGAGAGAGATATTGTATTTACGAAGAAGTGTTTATTTGAAATCGTGTATATAAATATGTAGAAGATATGTAGGTGTGTAATAGACGACCTCCGTGGCGGAGTGGTAGCATCTCGGTCTTTCATCAAGAGTTCCCAGGTTCGAATCCCGGTCAGCCATGGCATTTTTCATACTTTACAAGATTCCATTTCCATATCCTACGCACAAGCTTTTAAGCTTATGTGGCAACATCTAGCCAAAAAAAAAGGAAACATAAATAAGACATTGTTATTCTCTATCTGTACTCAACTATAACTGTGTTCAAAGCTTCCGCTATATGAATTGAAATGCTGTTTCACAGTTCTTTTTTTGTACGTGAGATCAGTTATGTTTTATATATTTATAATGATACATCGGTGTATTACTGTTTAATATTCACAAAAGATTTATGGTATTTAGTTTGGATGTTAACAGGTGCGTTTGTTATAGTCGTTTATCATAAAGCACACACTCTCAAACCCTTATGTTGAATATTTAGAATTGTTTCCATTCAAAGAAAAATGTTTAATCCTTAATGAAATAATATTATACGACATTTACAACCAGAATTTAACTAATTTTTCAACAGAGTAATAAGTTACTTATTTATATAAAATATATATATACATTTTTTTTAAACAAATTAACATATATATTTTAAACTACGTATACTTCTATATATATCGAGTCTTAGCTATGTTACGATATATATTTTAAACATATTACGAAGTAATGCATTATGGACTTATTTATGAGGAAGTAATGTATTGCAAACTTATTTTCTATTACAAGTATCAAATAGAAAATAATACTTATAGCCCAAACATTTATTTCGGCTAGTTTTACTCTTTTATGAATTATAATTTTTCCTCATATCATTAAGACTTTGAATCTTTTACCTATTTCTTATTACACGTATTTTTCTTATACATTTTTAATCCTTGTGTGGCTTTTTTTCCTCTTTACAGTAGCAAGTATACTGTACATTGTCTCATATTCATATTCATGGTCCTTATTTATTCATCATTTTAGTATCTGTATTGTTTTAAACCTTTTGTCGTCCTGTACTCAGCAAAATAATTTATAATACTTATTTTCACAATGACAGAATGGATACGTTAAATTTTGCTACATCCTGTTCTTGCTCCAACTCTATTATAAAATTAGTTGAACTAATAAGTTGCAATGTGTATTTGTAATGTATAAAACTTCTGAAATAAAAGTGATACCAGGAATTTTTACTTTTTCTGAGATTAATATGTATTTTGTAGGCAGCCCTTGTGGTAGTGAATAAAATTAAAATATCACTTTTCAACCAAACTTTCCAAGGAATTTATTAACAATTATGTATTCATTGAATAAAAAAGGGACCTGTTATACTCTTCACTTACTGTAGGAATACTTCTGTTGAAAACAGAAGTTGTTGTTTCTTGAAAATGATCTTTTGGTTTCCGCACAGTGACTTGAATCTCAAGTCCGTTCGCTTATAATTATTGTATTACGAAATGTGGCGACAGCCTACTCTATTTTTTTGTATTCAAAACTAGACACTCCTAGTTTTTGATAAAATTAAATCTAGGGCTCTCCTTTTAGTTATATTAGGAAATTGACGGGACTGCTTGTACTTTATTTGGGAATTCCAAACACCAAACTATTTGGGTATGAATGAAGTTTTTTCTTTAGGAATTCTATACTTAGTCTTAGATTGCTCTTTAATTTCTAGAAGAAAAGTTAATATTTCATTTAATATTTAAGCCAGTCAACACAACTTTGATTAATAACAGGCTGCTCTCATCTGAATGAAATTGTTACCCAAGAAATAGTAGATGCCTGTAGCCTAAGAGATTGGGTTTTCATTTGGATAAGATTGTTTTTTTTAACTACTATTTCTCCACGGGCAGGTGTTCCTTTCTCTCTATCATTCTTTTTCAATGCTCATGATGCCTTAACATTTTGAGTTCTGTAGGTCGGACTCTACCAGTTTCATGATGAGGATTCCGGTGTTATAGAACCAATGAATCCTGGATGTGATCTACGAGGTGTGTGAGAAAAGTAATGAGACTGACTTTTTACTTACCAAAGTTTTTATTTTTTTCAAACAATATTATCCCCTTCAAAGTAGTCCCTTGGGCAGCTATACACCGGCGGAGTCGTTCCCACTTCTGGTAGCAGCGGAAGGCTTCAACTGGTAGGGTTTTTAACTGGTCGGTCACAGTCTTTTGAATCTTCTTCAGAGTTCCAAAATGACGCCCTTTTAAGACATGTTTCAATTTCGGGAAAAGGAAAAAGTTACAAAGACTCAAATCAGGTGAATAGGGGGTTGAGGAACCGTAGTAACGCGTTTTGAGGTCAAAAATTCCGTGATGGAAATGACCATGTGACACGGAGCATTGTCATGATGAAGCATCCACTTGTCCGCAATGTCTGGTCTCACGCGAATCACTCTTTTCCTAAGCCTTTCAAGGACACCTTTGAAAAATACTTGGTTGACAGTTTGTCCTGGAGGAAAAAATTCTTTATGCACGATTCCCCTACTGTCAAAAAAGCAAATCAGCATGGTTTTGATCTTTGATTTGCTCATTCGACATTTTTTCGGTCGAGGAGATGACGTAGTGTGCCACTCTTCGCTTTGCCGCTTTGTTTCAGGATCGTACTCAGATACCCAGGATTCATCACCTGTGATCACACGATTGAAGAATTCTTGGGCATTGTCAATCCTCTCAACGCACACGTTTCTTCGTAATTATAATTATAAATTTAATTAATTTATAATTAAAGATACCCAGATACCCAGGATTCATCACCTGTGATCACACGATTGAAGAATTCTTGGGCATTGTCAATCCTCTCAACGCACACGTTTCTTCGACTGTCCTTCTGTTCCATGTGAGGTTTTTCGGCATCAATTTCGCACAAACCTTTCGCATGTTCATATAGAATAAATTACTTGGTTTTTTCCGAGATGCGTCTAATCTCGTATCATATAGACTACCTGTAGTATCGTTAATCAAAGTACACGGAGATTCAAATTTAATTAAAACAAACTATAGTTAGATTTAATTCTTAATTTGTATTGTAATCCATCAAAGAACAGCTGATATCATTAATGATTAAACGATGTTAATGACTAATGCATGGTTGCTCTGAGAACGCTGTACCTCAGGCTAGAATATTGATTCGAGTATAAAGATTTATAAATGTAATTACACGAATTAACAGAATTCTGTTGTTCATTACAGTGAACTGAATCATACTGACTTTATACAACTTGAGTAATGTTATTTGCAGTAATTCTTATACTTTATCTTAATATTTCATTAAAGTAATATTATCTACAAAATTGTTTGCCCTGTATTAAATTATAAATTTATAATTACCGCAATTATAAATTTAAAACTTCTGAGTATCTGACTAGATTTTTTATTTAAAAATGAATCAAATTTAATTATAATGTAAAAGATATGAAGATAATATACCACCTGTATAACCCTTTTTAATCAGTTAATACTTTTCGGTAATTAAGATGGTTTAAATAATTGAATAAATTCAGGTTAAATTGTTCTTACAAAACACTAAAACTTCTTATAAATAAATTCAATTTACAACTGTACCGATTTTCTTGCTTATAATTCATTTATTAATTTTTTTTTTTTTAATGACTCTTTTCTATTGAGCAATATGAACTGTATGGTAGTTTTGATGTTTTGTATTAATCTTCTGGAGCTCCTACTTTACAGAATTTGTAAATTTCCGTATTATACTGATATAAAATTTCGACTGTAATCAACAAACACGTGCTTCAACTGCGAAATTTAATAATTGGCAATATAAATTAGACTTTAACTGTGTACTAATACTTTAATTTTTAATTATTTCAGTGCTTGAATATTGGGCAAAAACCGTTTTATTTGAATAGTAGTTAATTATAAAAATTTATTATAAAATAATCAAACTTTCTAATATTCAATTTTTTCGAAACGCTCATGCATGTTTGCACGTACATTTTGAAAATTTACAGTGCGTTTTTTTACAACACTTCAAAAGAGTATTTAGATTACCAAAATGTTATGTGTGGTTCCGAAAATCTATAGATAACCAGTTCTATGGATCTCCATTTTGTATTATTTTCCATGAAATCTCCAAATATATTTATGTGTAACATAGTTTCGTAAATATATAGACTGATATAATTATTGGTATACACGTAGCAGTCGATAGTCCCAATTTAAACATATCTTTCAGCAATCTATTACGTATTATATTCATATTATAATAATGACCGTTATCTGGCCAATCTTTTAGATAATATAATAATTCTAAATCCTCATGTGAGGAATTGATGTAATGAATTCAAATATGACTTTTATAAATTCATTACGAAATTCCGATAATGTAGGAACACCTATTCACATGTTTATGCACATACATTCTACGTATAAATACCTCGCTATTATTTTAGATCTATATATACACAGAATATAAACGTACATAATAATCGCAATAACGAGCAAAGAGCAGATGTTTGTATAAGTTCTGAATTAATTAAATAATGCATTCAACCATATTGAAATATTGCAGCGTTCTGCGTTTACGTACTATAATGCAATGCGGAACATTGTTTCGCATATTAAATTTAGCAATAGAACTTCACATCATTATAATAGATTTGCAATGTAATATCGACGAGTACATCCTAAGAAAGAATTACGAATGATTTTATAGAAACCATATATTACAATGACTTATGTTTTATTGTTTATTTTAATGATCACTCGTACATTATCTTTTACTCTAACGTAGATCGTAATATTAAGATGATTGACGAAAAAATATACGTATAAGCCAGAGTATTGAAACCATGTCATTCATTATATCACTACTTTATTACAGAAAACTACTTACTGAGGTCATTTCATTAGTGAATTTATATGTGATTACTTAAGGCAATAATAGTTTTCAAATGCTCGATGGATTATTTGGATAAAATTATGTATTTAATCAATTTTAAGTTTGGTTTATATTTTACTCTAAGTTCTCAACGGTTTTTGTGTATCTACATAATAATAATAAATGTTTGGAAAAGGTATTTATATAGCAATAACTTATTATCAATATTATAAAATCGAGTACAAAAATTAGTAATAATACAGTAATTTATATACATTAAACTTTTGTAAATTTCAATATTTGCAATGACAAAGTTCTGTTTCAAACATTTTGGACGCTAGTCCAGCTTTCCAATTTCCAATTTATCCAATGTAAAAGCCTTCGTTTGTATTCTTTAAAAAAATTCTGTAAGTATATTACCAAAATAAAGAACTGATAAGAGTTAAAATATAACTGATGTAATATTTTTTAGGCTAATGATTTTATAACAGTGTGAAATTCAGTGTATATTTATTTATTATTACTAAGTATCAAACAAATTTATATTATATTATGCTTGTAACTTTATAATCGAAAAAGGTTAGCATAAGTAATTCGGGTAATTCACTAATTACCTGAATTACCTTTATTATTATTAATTACCAGTAATTAATTTAAACCCAACCATCTAAGAACACCGGTATCCACGATCTAGTATTCAAATCCGTATAAAAGTAACTATCAAGTCCTAGTAGAGGATGTGTGTGTTAACCACACATCTCAGGAATGGTCGAACTCAGACTGTACAAGACAACACATTTTTTGTGGCCTTTTAGTTACAATTAAATATACATATATATACAGCTTATGACACTCCTAGTAACGTAAGGATTCCACCGCGGGATCCTACATCTAAATCGGTTCGGCTGTTGAGCTGCTACGATGGAACAAACAAACAAACAAACAAACAAACAAACAAATATACATACACCCTGAAAACATTACGCTCCTTTTTGGGTAGTCATGTAATAATAATAAAACGTTCCTGTAATTCTAGAAATTTACTACATTTTTCATTCTCGGATCTAACGTTTTTTTTCTCTTTTCGACAACCTTTTGACTGTCCTGTGACTTTATCGACTCATTCACACAAAATGTTTGGAAATTTAGTGTACCTTCTTTGTTGTCACAATAACATACCTTCAAAAATGAGAATATATCTCATTTGGTTATTGTATTTCACTTTTTCTGAAATAACGCATAAATTTTTGTAAGTTTCTAAGTTTCCTTAATGGATAATGAGAGATTGGCAAAGAGGTAAATTAAAAATATCAGTAATTTTGTTGAAAAATTTTCCTAACCAAGAATGTCACAGTAATACACAATTTCCATCATTTAAGAAAACTAAAATTTTGTTCAAACTTTTTTCTGACTGGCTGCAAAGTTGTAAATTTTCCTCTTGAAAGTATGATAAAGAAGTTTTATCTTTATTTGTATCTGAGGTGGATAATGGGTGGAGTGGTCTGGTGTAAAGCTGGTGTTGTCAGAGTATGGATATTTTATATCCATGAGACACTCACAAGCCTTAATCCTGATGACAGATTAGTAATTGAATGATACTTTCTTGATTTTCTTAAAAGAACCAGATGTTTTTCAGACAAAAACATAGCGTCACTATTATAATTTTTTTGGTTACTTTAAAATATTTTCGTAAATCTATTGATGTATTTTATCATTGTCTTAAATGTTCTGTATACGATTCGTCCACGATCACGATATATGGACCCTACATGTTGTCTTAATCTCGTTATCTTATTTTATTATATTCCTTTACAAAATATAAATGCTGCCTCTGAATATATAACAAAATCTGTGTGAATTGTACACACAATCTCTCCAAACACACAATTCAAACTGGTCATTCTAACATACAAATAAAACTTACAACAGAAAAATACAATCTGAGACAAATAACTGATACAAGGGTTATAATAAGATTATGTAAATATACTTTTATCTTCAGGATATTAGTATTGAAAGAGTAAAAATTAACAATTTTGTTCAAAGAAAGAAAAAATCAATTTCCGTAACTTATTGCCCCTGCGAAAAATGGACCAAAATAGAAGAACCAAGCATAAAATAAAATTGCCATAAACTGGTACAGAACAGGACTTTAAATTTTGATCCTGTAAAATATTATTTTACACTTTTAATACAAAAATAATTGTTATAAACAATATTCAAAAAATAAAATTATAAAATATCTGTATCTAAAAGGAAGAGATTAATTAAACTTTCGAGGACAGGAAGTTTGATTCACTTTAACCGGTACAAAAAAAAAAGATTTAACACAATAAAACTTTCTTAAATTGTTTCATCATTAAATGTTTAACAATTAAGTCCATTTTTACATATTTTGGATATTTTTTATTCTTATTATTTCGTAGAGTTTTATTGTTAAGAAATTAATCTCTCTTTTTTTTAGTTTCCCATGGGTGTAGTGATTTAATTTTTGTTTGTCTTTTTTTTGGAGGAGATATTTACGTTTATTTGTTAATAATATTTTTTTCTGTTAGGTTCATTACCATAAGAATTTGGAAAACTTTACATAAAAATCACCTTACTCAAAAAAAATTGACACAACCCTTCTACTGCAGAATAATAAGCATCTCAATTTTTACTAGGTAAAGTGAGAAATTAAGTAATTTCCCGTTATCTTCGTATGTGAGAAGCGTAAGCTACTGCGTATTACCATGGCAACTTCAATATAAATACACATACAAATGTTATCATTAGTCTGTATATTTACTGACAATATTTCTTTCAGAGAATACAAATTTGATTGAAGCTTATTCTAGATCAGATGTTTACATACGGTATAAAATGAAACTGTGGTCTGTCTGTCTTCCCTATTTTCATTTGTGGATTGATATTTTATTAGATTTATTTTCATTTATAAATGAAAACTAGAAATTATTGTTAAAAAAATTTAAGTGGTATTTTATAATTGCATTTTCATAAAAACCCCTTTAATTGTACTGGTTGATTATTTTTACAGCGACATAACAAATTACTGATGTACTATTTGTATTACTAACGAAAATACAATGTATCTAATTAATTATTATTTGAAAATGTATGCATATGACGAGAAATTTACCATCAGCTTACCCCATAATTGTAAGGAAGTTGCAGTATAAGTGCAACCTACTTAGAGCTGCATATTTATGCATAAAAATTGTGTACTATCACACACGGACAGTAATATAAAACAGTAGTATGATTATTTTGAAATTAAATTGTGTGGGATTGGTATATAGTTTAGTATATTATATGGGAGTTACCTTTTCAGGTGGAAAGGTTAGGATGGATTATATTTTAAGTAGTTAATGGTTGTGGTTGAATAGATGGTAGTTGTAAGCTACATCGTACGTGAGTTTAGAGACAGGTGTTATAATGAAAGGATTTTGTTGACTAGTGAATGCTACCCTGTAAATCACTACACTGTAACTCGTCATAGTTAAGTATTAAATACATTGCTCTCGTATTAACAGATAACAAAACCATCTGAAAAAAGAGCTTGGTATTCTACTAAAAATACTAAACTAAGAACAATTTCATTTGTATTCCACCGATTCCTGATTGCGAAGAAGTGAAATTAAAAAATTAATAATAATTTATTTTAAAATATGATTACAAGAATGTTTTAATATAATTCATTTTGTTGAGATTTTAAACTAAAGTTAGAAGAACAGTTGTTACTGCCCGAAAAATAAAAAATCTGATGTGGACACCACATGACTTCCTTGTACATCTATTAAATTACATATACACATTTTTTTTAATTGTTATTATTGAATTATTATTTATTGTAAAACTTTTTTTACAGTCTGAGGTTAATAATTTTTCATAAATCAATATATTTAAATTTAAAAAAAATTTAAAAAAGGAGATGATTTCGAATTCAAACCGATGTACCTTCCCCTTGTAAAATCCAAATATTTCATTAATTAAAGTATTATTTGGCTATAACTATGGAACCAATGAACATGTACCTCTTATGATATATCGTTGAAAAGCTCTCAATTGGGCTATTACTGCAGTTAAGAAAAAACCAAAATCCAAATTTTTGGGATTTTGAGCTTTTTCGGACACTTTTGGTTCAGTATATTGCAATAAAAAAAGGAGGGGCACGACTAGATGTTACAACAGTCGTAAATCCGAAATTTCAACATCCTACGGCTAATTGTTTTTGAGTTATGCGTGATACATACAGGCGTGATACGTACAGACATCACGCCAAAACTAGCCGAAATGGATTCAGGGATGGTCAAAATGGATATTTCCGTTGAAATCTGAAAACCGAAATTTTTCGCGATCATAATACTTCCTTTACTTCGTACAAGGAAGTAAAAATCAAAGTTTACTAAAAGATAACCGATTTTATTGAATTTCAAACTCATATTAAGTACTTAAAAGTGTTTTCCCCGTTACTTGAATAAACAAAGTTGTAACTGGTTGTATTATAGGTACCCATTAAAAAATAACAAAACAAAAATCTATCGCTTAGAAAAAACTACAAATGATTTTAGGATATAGTACAAAAAAACACATTAAATTTAGGAAAATGTTGTTTTAAAAATTGGCAAATTTTTTATATACCACTCATAATTTTGTGGTTCGAAAATCTTAAAGATTTCATTCATACGTAAAATTTGTGGCTCAAAAATCTCCCAAAACCACTAGACCAATTCCATTGAAATTTAGATATGCTGTAGTAGTGAATCTGAAGTTAGATATGTGAAAATTAGATGAAGATTTACTGATTCTTCATATACACTCAATTTAATTTCGGCATTAGAAAACGTAACCTCAATTTGAAGTTATATTAACTTGTATACTTTTCTTACGCGCAGTGAGTCAAATTGGTGAATGAGTTTAAACTTGCTTTGTGTAGTGTCTACTCGTCATTTTTAATTATTTCATCAAATTATGGTTATAATAATTTAATTTTCATATAAACAGAAAATATATTATTTTAATATTAAAAAAAAATTTATAGCTCTTTTAATATTCTCATTTAATTTGTTTTGTATATTTCTTGCCCAAAAACTTACACAAAATAATTTTACAAAAAATATTATACAAAATAAGATAACTCAAAGTCAGTCTTCTTGCTCAAGAATCTTTTTTATTTCTATTTGTTTGGTTTTAATAAATGCTACATAAAGTTTTTAAAAACTCGTATTACAATCTTGCACATATCTATCTACTTTCTAGAAAAAAATCTTGATTAAAAATAAGTTTTCCACTATTATTTACATAAAACAGTATCCTTATTGTGTTACTATGACATATTTAATTTAAGTAGTAAAAAAACTGAATTTATATAGATTATTTTTACAAATTTAAACATCTCATTTTATATCCATCTTGTAACTTTTATCTTTTGTTTATACAGACATGTTTCTGGAATGAAACATATTTCCCACAATCAGATGTGATTATATTACTCTGTTATTTTAGAGCGTAGTGATTAGCATACAAAAAATACATATTTTTTTTTTTACGTAGAGTTAAAATACTTAACGTAAATTGGGAACGACAAAGTATTACCATAACACTGTTAGTTACTCCTTTGTTGTTATACGTTATGTTATTTCTTGTTGGTTTTCCTTTTTATTTATTAGTGATATTGCTTTGTGGATGTTATTTCTAGTTTTCTGTTATTTATTAATATTAATTTCTTTTTGTTTTTCTGTTATTGATATAAAATTTATTGATGTTTATATTATGATTACTGTTGTTATATATGTTTTCTTTTCTATCATTATTCTGTGTGCGATACTAAAAATCCTGTTAATCTTTAACAATCATTTTAATAAAAATAAAAAAAAATCATTTGGCACCAAAAGTATGGTCTTGTTTTTCGGTAACTGCACGCACTAACCGAGCAGTACGTTTATACATGAATTATTTTTTTTTAGGTAAAATGTGTATTTTTTTGTGATATTATATTTTCATCAGTATGCTCTATAATAATTAATTAATATAATCATAACTGATGAAAAACTTGTTTACGAAAAGTTTCACTGACTTAAGCATGAAAGTGGCAAAGAATGCTTTAAATATTAGTAAAATTTAGATTTTTATACATATAAAAAAAAATATAAATTTTTAAAATATTTTATACATATATACTAACCGATCAGGGCCCGCTTCGCTCGTCCATCCTATCTAGTTAGATCTTAGACTCCCACTAAATACTGTGGGAGTTTAAGAAAGATTATTAAAAATTATTGTCACAAGAATTATTCTGATTCTTGTGATAATAATTATGATAAATAACAATTAAAGGCTGTTCAATTCATAAAAACTATCAGTGTGTTGTAATTTATTTAAAGAAACAAATAGTACGGTCAGCACAGGACTTGAAACATTGAATTTCGAGTTCTGCGAGATCATAGTTTCACCCCTGAGTGAAAGTATGGAAGTTTCACAACTGTCAACCTCTATCTTAAAAATAGTAGTTATAGCTGGCTATTCGCTTTACGTACGGGCAAAAAAGTATTTTTCACAATTCTTAGAGATACACCCCGAGGAGGTAACCGTAGTTTGTTTCACATTTTTGTATTTTTTTTTTAACTTTTTGGTAATAAGTAGAATTCACTACACACACACACACGCGCGCACACACACACACACACACACACACACATACATACACACACACAAATATATATATATATATATATATATATATAATTTCTACTTAATATTAAATATTTTAATTATGAATACCAAGGGGGATTTAGACCATGGCGAGGCTGCCCAGAACAAATTCTAAATTTAAAATTAATTATAGGGTATCATAAACTAAGGAATAAACAACTGGTAGTGACTTTTATTGATTTCAAGAAAGCATATGATTGTATACATCGAGAATCCCTGCTAAAAATCCTGAGAAATTTAGGGCTTCAAAACTAGTCAAAATCATCGGACTAACACTAACGGATACCAAATCCAAGGTTAAATTCAGGGGAGAAATATCTGATCCATTCGACATCAAAACAGGACTGAGACAAGGAGATGGACTGTCACCGCTTTTATTCAACTGTGTCCTTGAATTTATAATACGGGATTGGAGAAAATTAAATAAAGACAACGTTAAAATAGGAAAAAGTATCGCAGTAAATTGCCTAGGTTTTGCGGACCATTTAGCCTTACTATCCCAAAATATAGAAGAGGCCAGATGCCAACTGTCAACGCTGGAAGTGATTGCAGGAAAAATTGGTCTAAAAATTTCATACGAAAAAACCAAAATTATGGTGAGAGACCCACTATGCATAAGCAAAGTAAAAATATACAATAATGACATAGAACTAGCAGAAAATTTTAAATATTTGGGGTAAAACATCACACAAAACCTCCAAGAAAATCCAAACTGGAATGAAAGAATAAATAAACTCATCAAAGCCACAATAAAAACACAAAAGATCTATAACAAAAAATGCATGTCCATAACACAAAAATTATAACTCAGTTATCCAACCAAAAATACTTTACGGATGCGAAACCATATTTGGACCGTACCAGACAAGGTTTACCGACAAACTGGAAAAGATTGAAAGACAGATTCTACGACGATGCATCGGGAAAAACATTAAAAAAGACGGGATTTGGAGAATTATTCCGAACGAAGAGATTTACAAATCGATCATCTCGATAACTAATAAATTTAGAAAGAAGAGAATTTCCTTTCTAGGACATATTTTCAGAATGGAAGAGACCAGACTTAGACGGATAATCGAACTTTTCTGGAACAAGAAAAGCAGACCGAACTGGTTATACGAAGTACAGAAGACATGGAGGAATTAGACATAACCCGTGAAAACCTAAAAACGAAAACCGGAAACTATGAGAAATTAAAAAATAAAGAAACAACATTCCTATCAAAACCCAAGAAAACAGCAAGCCGGGTGTACTCTGAACAAGAAAGGGCAAGAAGATCTGAAACCCTTAGAAATTACTGGCAAAAAAGAAAAGCTGAAAAACAACAAATCAGCAAGAAAAGAAAGAACTTGCCAAAAAAATGAACTAAAGTGATCCATTATGGTCTTAAAAGTAAAAAAAAAAAAAAAAAAAAAAAAAAAAAAAATTTGTAAAATTTTTTGAATCTTTTTTATTAAGACAAATAAAAGGAAAATTATCAAATTTAATTTTAAATCAATCACATGCTAAAGGAAAATAACTTCGATTTGAATACATACTACAGCAGTCTACAATCAATATTTTTATAAATGATGAAAAGATTTTAAATAAGAAAAAAGTTTTCGTTTCCAACCAATTTTCATTCGGTTAAGAATAACTTTTGAAAATAAATCATAAGCTAGAGACTACCAAACATTCTTTGATTGAATTTTTAATTCTTAAAACGTTTGAAATGTTTATTTATTGTTTTGGAAACCAGAAACTTGTTTTTACTATCGATTGAAAATATTGATAATTTTAGTTAACTCGTTAAGTTGAGGTTTTTGTTTATAATTTAATTTATTTTTTGCTTTTTTTCCTTAACGTCGTTGTAATTTTTAAAATAGTTTAATCTGTAATATCATTTCAACTTAATATATTTCGTAACAGCAAAAGATTTCTTGACAAATTAAATATGTTGCCTTTTTTATATTCAATAAAAATAAATCTTCCTCCAATCTGAAATATCCCATCTTTCTACTTTCAGAATTTTACTTTCAAGAATTTTACATTCTTTAATTACCTACATTTTAGATTTAGAAACGGGTCTTGAATGAAGGCATGATCATAAATCCACTCGTACTGACACAAATGCAAAATACATACCATATTAATTTCCATTTGAGAAATATCTGGTATTTATATCACTAATAAAAGAATAAATGCGTGTTTGATAATTGTCATCAGTTTATAATTTTAAGATTATGAGTGCAGTACCTGACGGTAGTCTCCTGGAGGCTAAAGAAAAAAATTACGAGTGACAATTTTTTAAATTTAAACCGGTGGTCTATAGGCTGCAGATCGTGATTTCGAGTTCTAAATAATACAATAAATAATGCGCCAAAAATATTTCATTGATAATCTAGTGATATCAACGTTTCTTAAACTATTACTGCTGTTAGAAAACTACTGTTTTACATAATTTACACATAAACGTTTTAACGTTTTCGGCGATTATAGGTAGAACACAGTATTAAAGGAAAAAGTGTAGAAATCACGTCATCAAACATTTGTTATCGTAACTTTTCAGTACCTTATCTCTTATCTCTTCAGTACCTCGTATCTTTTCATTTGTTATCGTATTCTTTTAGGGTCCAACTAGTACAAAAAAATATATTTTTTGGTTTTTTTTTATTTTTTACTTTCTTGTACGAAGTAAAGTTAGTATTATGATCGCGAAAAATTTCGGTTTTCAGATGTCAACGAAAAAATCCATTTTGACCATCCATGAATCCATTTGACTAGTTTCGGCGTGACGTCTTACGAAAAAAATTCTCAATTGTTGACGCTGAAACAATTGAGACGCTTTTATCGATTAGACGTACAAATGTATGACTTATAACTTGACCATCGATTGTTATATTTATGAAAATTTTATTTTATTTTAATTTTAATCTATATCAAATTAATATGTAAATTGAATACTTATATGCAAGTTTATTAGATGTTCCTGAAGATGAAAAAATAACTTCCGAAAGCGCCAGAACATAGTAATTCATTTACATTGGTTGGTAAGGTTTAGATGACCAAAAAAATATATGTACTTCTATGCATTTGTACGTATGTGTGTCGCACTGATTTTTCTCTTATAACTCAGGATTGACCTAACCGATTTTCTTCTAATTCGGCTCAAATATTTATTTATATATATATATATGGGGAATTCATATACAAATCATATTACCTTTTTTTTTTTAAAAAAAAAAAAAGTTTAGGAAGGGGGATATCGTGAAAAAACCATATATATATATATATATATATATATATATATATATATATATATATATATATATATATGGGGAATTCATATACAAATCATATTACCTTTTTTTTTTTTAAAAAAAAAAAAAAGTTTAGGAAGGGGGATATCGTGAAAAAACCAATTTCGATTATCTCAGAGGCATTTTAGAGAAAATTCTTTTAAAGTAAATTAATTACCTACAATCTTATATATAAAGACGAAAGTTTGATTATTCTGGTATCACGAGAGAACTAACTGAAAGAACGTTTTGAAATTTGTAAGATGACTTGTGTTATCCCAGGAAAGGTTTTAAGCTACAGATCGAAACCCTAGCCATCTTGGGAGTGAAGTTGTGAATAAAAATATTCATTAAAGATAAAAAGATTAGAACTTTTATTTCATTATTATATTTCTGTCACCATAGCAACTAATGTAAGTTACGAACTTTTCGTCCTCAAAGGTGTGAGTAGTATAATTACTATTATTCTGACTTTTTTAATTTACTTTCTTTTTCAGGTTTCTATAAAGCCTGAATACTTTAACTGTATTTTACAGTATTATTCCCATAACCAAGAGAGCAATGATCATTGGGGGGTCTAGTCTACAGTCTGGCTAAACGGGAATAGTAAGCGAAGCGAGCTCTGCGGCCTTGGGGTAGGACCCCGTGACCCGGCAGTCCTCGGAGTCGTCTCCGGGTTCGCTTACTAGATCTGCTGGGCCTTACGGGTCTAGGTCCAGGCTTGACGGTCGGCCGAGCGACGCGAGCGCCTATAGGCTAGTGTATGTATAAACAATCCAAAAACGTTTCTTTTTTCAAAAAATCAATCCTCATTTCTTAAAATTGAAATATTTTTGTACTTTTGCTCTATCTTCCTTCGGTTTAGATATTTTTCAAATATTATTTGAAAGTTTATACTTTTTAAATAAAGCTATCAAGAATGTCTAAAAAATTTTAAAAATTATAGACCCTGAACCTAAAATGCAGAAAAGTTTTTGAAAATCCTTTTTTTCTTATTTTAGAATTTATTGAAAGGGTGTTTGATTTAGAACTTTACTTAAGCAAATTTTTTGGGCTTAATGTGTAATATTTATGAAAAACTGTTCTTAAAATTTATCCCCCACCTCTAAACATATATATATATATATATATATATATATATATATATATATTTTTTTTTTGGCTCTAATTCTTTTAATTTTCACTATTTTTTTTTTTTTGTATTTTTCTTCATCGTTAAACGGCTATTAGAATTAAAGTAGCAATTGCACCTATATTATATTCCGAACCAAAAATGAGAAGTAATCTTTTCTTTACTTTCCTAAAAGTTTACTTTATTTTTTTAATATTTTTAAACAATCCTTTTTTCATATTTTTTTCTTAATGATCGCTTCTTTAGAAAAATTTTTTTTTCCCCACACAGTAAGGTAGCACATAAAAAAAATATATTCCGAATAAGGGAATTTTTATTATTAAATCTTATTTTGTTAATCATCATCTATGCATATAAAAATCAATGTTTGTTTGTCTGTCTGTTCCAACTTAACTCAAGATCTACCGGACAGATTTGTCTAAAGTATTGCACACCTACACTTTGAAGCCCTGCGGTGAACATAGACTAATTTTTTTGGACCTCCGACATAACGAAGTTTTACAACGAAATTTAAAACACTTTATTTCTTCCTTAAAGGTTATTTAATTTTGAAAATGACTTTGATTTTCAAGAAAAATTTAATTTTTAGCTAATTTTTTGAATTGATTAATTTTGAAAAGAGCTGAGGTTTTAACGTACAGTTATTCCTAAGTTTCAATTGATTTAGCTCAGATGCATATATAATTTTTACTATTCATTGATTTACAATTTTTTACAGCTGTTTAAAAACATAAATAAATAGCTGCTTTTGTTTATCATGTGTGTGTTACTAATTTAAAGTGTGTAAAGTATTTAACTGCAATCTTTTAAATTCTGTGATCTTTTTTCAAAACATACCATACCATGCCTTGGGAGAAATACAAAAAAAGCACGTATGATGAAAACTGTTCGTGCGGCAGAGACTGAAGACGAAAGACAGTCAAGATTGGAAAGCGACCGAATACACACAGCCCAATCCCGTTCGACTGAAACAACTAAGCAACGGGAAATGCGATATGCCACCGTTACTGTATGTGTGACTGACTGCACATGCCTCCGGTTACTTGACTAATAAATATGAAATAAAAAGATTTACCACCACGGGAAACGCAAGTAACCATATAGCGCGAGCGAAGCTGCGCATGGGAGCTAGTAATCAATAAAAAAGAGCCCACTTTGTAGTTGGGCTCTCAAACTTTAAAGATTTGGAAACTTTTTCGGAATTTTTTTCGATCTCTACGTTTATAAAAATAATTTTGATGAATATTAACGTTATTAAACTTTTTTTAATATGGCAAAATGTGCAAAAACATATAATGACTTCTCCTGGCTATTTTATTTTACAATTTCGTAGAATTTTTTACGATTTTATTTTGTTTTATAAAATAATATATATATATATATATATATATATATATATATATATATTTTATCAACATCGAAAATCCGCATCATGTGTTGCCTTTTATTTTTATTATGTTTTTTTGTGAACATGGACGCCTGTTCAGTATGCATTACGATGAATCTGTTTTTTTTTTTTTTTGTTTATTTAAACTTTAATTTATATATCTTCGTAGCTCTTATTTTGTTTTAAATGAATTATTTAATGTTATTCTATTTAATTATGTTTTATCAGTAATTTCTTATTTTTTAATTAACTAACACTATTATGTTTTTAAATTTGATTTGATTTAGTGACTGATATAACAGTGTAACATGTTATTAAATATAAAATAACATTCTACTGCTGTTGATTTCTTAGTTTGGCCACCAAATGCTAAGTAATCTCATTTCACTAAAATTGATTAGGTTAAAAGTTGTTGCTTGAAGCGATTTTAATACTCCCTTCCGCTTATAATTTATACGTAGCTAACAGAAACCGCAAGGAAACCGCTCATTTAATTTATGTGTATTTTATATTCTCATTTTAATCAGTTTTAACTTGTGTAACATATTTTTTAAAGAAAAATTTGAAGTCATTATCGAGATCATTCTTCTGTATCCTCGTGTTATTTTCTAGAGATTCCAACTGTAGGTCACCTATCAAAACGAAAATTAAATTAATCGTTTTCAGTTATCTTTAAAGGTACCTTTATTTTATTTTTTTAATTAAATTTCTTAGAATACATATGTTTAAAGACAACGAAAATTTTGAGTAGTCAATAGAGACAAATCACTCTTCCGAATCCACTTTATTCTTCACCATTGTGAGCTACATTACATTTTTGTTGTATTTATTTGAATTTTACACAGTATGGTTTAAATTAATGTTAAACCATGCTTGAAAGAAACCTTATCGGTATCCATGAAACTATACAACTCTGCGGAATAGCATTCGGTAACAGTGGACCTTCTTTTACTTTCCCGTCTAACGGTATAGCTATAGAAGAGAAAGTATTGTAATCTGTCAAATTTGAGTATATGAGGTTTTCACCGGATCTCTACGTTTTTACACCTAAGGAACTCAAAAATACGGATGGAAATTTTCCGAAAGTTCGTATGTATGTGTGTGTGTTCGGTGTTAGGTGTCGTACTCTAAATCACCTTATATCTACAAAACTATTCGAACTTCGGCAAATTACTTCTATATATTGGGCATTGATGTCCTAAATTTTCAATTTTTAAGGTCATGGGGATGAGGATGTAGAGCAAGGTTACCTATCTCGAGATTTCGTCTAATTAAGGTCTTATTTTTCTTAGGCACATTTGTTAATAATTAAAAAATAATCTTTTTGCAAAATCCTACCGTCAACCACCAAAAAATACTCTAAATAAACTACGAGGGTTATTTTTTTTCAAGGTCCGATACGGTCACGAAATTAAACCACAGTGAAAATAAAAAATTTTTTGTTTGTAACAATTACTTACATAGTTACGCTACTTCTCTACATAGTCGCCACTCTGATTTAGACATTTGTCGTAGCGTGGTACCAACTTTCCAATACCCTCGTCATAGAACGGAGCAGCCTGTGTTTTCAGCCATGTTTCTACGCACACAGTTTGTGGTACTGAAGTCTCTCACTCACAATGGTGTAGAGAGCTGACCTTGAAATTTCAGGAAACGAATCACTCATTACAGAAATAGTGAACCGACGATTTTCTCGAATTGCCACATCCACTCGCTCAACGAGATCATCGGTTAACACTCGCTTCCTTCCCAGACCGCCTGCATCATGAACATCTGTACGTCCTGCTTTAAAGTTTCTGCACCATTGTCGCACTTTGCTGTCACTCACTGAAGTTTAACCGTACACATTACTTATTCGTCGATGAATTTCAGCCGCATTACACCCCTCAGCCTGAAGAAATCGAATTACCGCACGCACTTCACACGGCGAGAGATGCTATTGTTTTAGACATTTTTACGTGCTAGCTGCGTGTTCAGAACTAAACGAAGTGACGCGACGTAATTGAAGGCCATACTAGAGACGCTGTGCAACACATATGCGCAAAGGTTCATCCGATTTAAGCGCGGGTTTTTATTTCGCGACCGATCGGATCTTGAAAAAAAAATAACCCTCGTAGTAGCAAGTGGCTATAGTATGTCATTAGTACCAGCAGAAGAGCTAGTGTAGCACTGATGTACAGCTGCTATAATTGTCTTCTATGTTGTAACGTCACAGATGAGCAGTAGAATTAAACAATTTTTTTTTTCCCAATAACAATTATAATTACAATCGGCTCTCCTGCGGAGCCATACGTAAGTTTCCTGACAAAAGCACGTGATAAGATGGTCCTTAAGGAACCCCCAAAATAAGTAATACACAATAAACAGTTGTAAGCAAGCTTAAAGTCAAATATGAAATTTCAAGCTCAGTCATAATCACAAACCAATAATTTCAGCACCATATAGTCCATAAAACAAACATTAATAACGAATAAAAAAGAAAAAGAAATAGAAGTAACAAGTAATTAGATACGACACCACGAAACTTGACGGTGTTAGATTCCAAACTGTTACGCAGACTCTAAGTCGAGTACATGGGTTCGTTTCAACCGTCAGACGTCTCTGTTGTTATCGAGTAGATAAATTGCAAAGTGGTTTACATGATTCTCAACCCTCTGCAGGTATTTGACATTGCGCTGTTGTGCAATCTCACGATCCGATGGAATTAAATAAATGAATAATATTTATTTAAAGTGTAAAAAAGTATTTAAAGTGGCCACTATTACCGCCACACCCGCGCGAGTGAAATACGGTATGCGGGCAAGCTTTAGTTAGAATTATTTATTAAATAAACAAAAAATATTTTATTTAAATAAAATTATAAATATTTTTAATAAAATTATAAATATTTTTAATAAAATTATGTGTGTAAGCTGTGCTTCAGAAAAAAGTCGCGTTACGGGAAAGTCCTACAACTATGTTGTCAGTTTTTTTAATATATATATATATATTTTTTCTATATTTTATAGTTGTTTTTTTTTCGTAATTTTATAATTATAAATTAAAATTGTATTTTATATTTTTGTTTTATTTTATTTAAAATATTTTTTATTAAAAAAAAATTAATAATTCTAATAAATAAATTTATACAATGTCCTGGAAAACTCATACGGAAATTAATTATGTTTATGAATTGAAAAAAAAACTTTTCAAACATTTTACTGATAAGTATTACTACAGCGGCAACATGACCTTTCATAGAACAAACAATATGGATTAATTATCGGTCCCTAGTGTATCATGTATATTGTTACTACGTTTATCGAGCATAAGCTTTGCAGTATATACCTTCATACATAAGCCAAACACATGAATTTCGCTTGGGATGTATAATTTTCCAGTTTATGTAATTAATTATTTTGCAACATAAATGGTATCATTTTTAATTGAATAAAAGATGAAACAAATGATGCACTTATTTCAGTATTAATTTTTTTTATTTCGATTTGTTCGGAAAATTAATTTAGGGGAATCTGAAAATTAATTTTTTTTTCTTCAGTTTTACATTTGGTTATGGAATATTTTAAAGAAAACTTGAAAGTGCGGCTAAAAATAAAATGAAATCGTACAAGGAAATATTGTTATCGCAAAAAATTTAGGTTCTCAGATTTCAACGGAAATATCTATTTTGACCATCCCTGAATCCATTTTGACTAGTTTCGGCGTGACGTCTGTTCATACGTACGTACATATCTCGCATAACTCAAAAATGATTAGCCATAGACTATTGAAATTTTAATTTAGGACTGTTGTAACATCTAGTTGTGTATTTCTATTTTGATTGCAATGGACTGGACCAAAAGTATCCAAAAAAGCCCAAAATTCAAAAAAATTGTATTTTGACTTTTCTTAACTGCAGTAATAATCCCTTATTCATATATGTTTTCAACGATATTTTCATTGGTTCCAAAGTTATAGCCAAATAAAATTTTAATTAATGAAATTATTTAATCTTACAAGAGAAGGCACGTGGGTTCCAATCTGACCTTCTCCCCTTTTTTCTTCTATATATTTTTTTTTATTTAAATATGATTTATTAACCTGTGATTAAAAAAAAATATATGAATAAAAATCATAAGTTATTAGTGAAATAAAGTTTTATGTACTTTTCATCTTAATTCAAAATCTTTTACAGAGGTTAATTATTAATAAAGCAATATTTAAATTTAAAAAAAAAGTTAAAAAAAATATATGTATATGAAGTCGGATTCAAACCGATGTGTTCATGGTTACGGATCCGACACGTTCTCACTTACACCACATAATTATTTGATTGGCGTGAAACAAAATTATAATATATAAAGTAATATAAAATGTTGATACGGACACCACAAAAAAATATGACATTGTGAACTGTCCACTTTATTAAAGAATTGGAGGATGATATCTCACTTACAAATGAAATAAGTTTAAATGAAATGCAGCAAAAACTCTGTATATGTAATTTAATAGGCGTTCAAGAAAGTCATGTTGCGTTCACATCATATTTTTTATTCATAATAAAGTGGTGTTAAAAATAGAGTAAGTTTTTCCTGACACTTCTTTCTCATATTAACTTAATCAATTGTTCCTTTTAACAGTTTTTATCTGAAAACTATTATTACCATATTTTTCGGTAAGAATTATTATAATTTTCTCTAAAAAACAGATTTGTATATACATAAACAAATCGATTAATTATTATACGATTAATTATTATTATTCTGTTTCTTTATCAGTTACGCTTTTAATACTGCATAGGTAAAAAAATAATTTGATCAAATAGGACCGAAATATTTTTAATGAACATTATCTTCTTCTAAATAATTAAGTCATTAATATTTAAAAACCGTATAGCATATTTCAAATAAAAATTTATCAAGATCAAAGTCGAGAAACTAATGATATCTTTTACCGGCTTTTTTAAATTAAATACAAAATGAGCGAGCTCTACTTTCACAGAACTACTTATATTCGAACACTAAACAAATTACATAAAAATTGTTATAAATAAATAATATTAAAATATTCAGTTTTAGTTTGACAGGAGTAATGCTTATTCAAAAATGTTTGAAGGATTTCGTATTGAAGGACTCGTATTTTATCAATTTTTTTTTTTTAAACAATTTAGTAAAAAATTATAAATTTTACTCATCAGTTTCAAATTAAAAACAAAAAATGGCGTCGGGTAATAAATAATGTGTTATTTTTACATAAAATCAATGAAAAATAAAATTCTAAGAGGTTGCGGTAATTATTATGCTCAGTTTATCGTATATATCCGGCGGAATTCCTTAAAACATACTTGATCCATTTTTTCTTTATCCGTTATGCCAGACGGAGATAAATAGACTGGCTTACACCTTGCATCCTGTCTTAACTATAAAAAGTCTTCCTTTTTTGTTATCCTTCTTACACAGTGCAGGTAGCTAACTCCGTTTCTTTATCTTAAGTGTAGAATGACTTGGCTTCGGTTAGTCAGACAAGGTCTGCGCGTTGTACGTCGATATATTATGCATAGTGCGCACCGGTTCACTGATGTGAACGTATGTATAAAAAGAAAACAGCCTTTGTAAGAGAGAACGAGAATATGAGGTCAAGAACACGAGCCGAGTAGGCGGCAGGTAGATAACAAAGTAGTGTGATGGAATTTGTGGAGCGTGATCGAACATACGTCTTTGGCATTGTGATCGTGCATAACGATTATATTCTTTTTCCCCTTCACACATACTATCCCTTTTCATTCCTCATTCATTCCCTAGCTTTTCGTTTGTGCTGACTGAATTGATTTGTGCACATTCTCAATGTCATCTGTCGCATAGAATTTCTTTACTGCTGGATTACATAGCTCTTACTGTCTACTAAATCCTTATAGGTAACAGTATACTGCATGGCGAGTAATGCAGTTTTTTAATAAATCTCTCTAAATTATTCATTGAATAATAATGTTTTGTAATAGGGTGTTGTAATTTCTCAAATCGAAGATCTTTTTAATTTTAAATATCTATATATTTATTTACCTCCTTTTTTAATAATTTATCCCTAATTGATTATCTGTTATCGATATAATTGTAATTTAAAAGATTTAAAAAATGTTATGAAAACTACTTAATAATAATAATAATCTAATTATCTGGTACAACAGAACAGCTACTTAAGCCTTAGTTTATTGTACATTGAACACAAAAACAAAATAACAAAACAGAACAACACAAATCAATATATTGTCAAGTTATGAAAATAGTTCCTTGAAGCTTTTAATGAATAATTTTTCCTTTGATACAAAGAAATCAACCCTCCCATTATACTCATTAGCAACGTCAGTGCATCTTGCATTCGGAGATCTTCTATTTATCCAGCCGTTCGTTAATAATATCCAATACAGTTTGCAGCTTTAGTAGAAGCTACCATATTGTAAAGATCGACGGCCAAAAGAATTGTAAAGGATCAAATTTTTTGGAACCCCGTTTTTTTTTGCATTCCTTGACATTTTGAGGTTCCCATGAGTATAATAATAAAAACGTATTGGACAAAATTTCTTGTGTGTTTTGTGTAGGAACACGAGTGTCCGAGTGTACGGGAATTTTCCCGTAGATTATAACTACTATCACAAAGTAATAGGCTAGATGACAGTAAGTGAAAACCTGATAGAATTTTGTTTTCTACAATTGGTCTTAAACTAAAAATATTGATAACCTAATTTGTTAATTAATTTAAGATTATTTAATAATTTCAAGAAATAGATAAGTAAAAATAAAGCCAGTTGGTCACGTGACATAAAACACCAATCAGAGCGCATGACGTCATGTCTTCCAAAAGTCAGATTGTTATTTACGGCGGTCTGTGTGGTTTGTTGATTTTCTGCTCTAAAACACATTTTTTCGACATAAAATACATTGTCTTTGCAATGGAAGAAGGGTTCGCAAAAGTCAACAGCAGTAGCTTGCCCAAAATTGATATGGTTATGCCGGGAATGTTTTCCCATCAAACAGTGATCTGTGCTCAGCGGAATTCCGAAATATCAAAACTTCTATGTAAGTACACAACTATAAACATTGTCGTATATTAGTTTTTCTTAATTTTAAGTAATTATTACCTCACATTACGGTCTGATATATAAGTATTTTTGATCAAAATCCGTTACATGCCCACAACGCTTCTCTAGTTAGTTCTTAGATAGCGCCATTGAAACGCTATATTTAAATAAGAAAATAATTAAATAAAATTATAAATCTAATTTAACCAAACTTAACCTACCCTCGCTAACCTTGACTAGCGAGCGTAAGTTAAAGTTTGGTTAGATTATATTTATTTATTTTCTTATTTCAATATAGCTTTTCAGTGACACCATCTAAGAACTAAGTAACTAACTAAGTATTGATCGACGGGCTATTAAGTGGGCATGTAACGGATTTTGACCGTATTGTTTTTGAGGTTAGTTGTCAGAAGAAAAACGTATCTCATAATTAAATAGTTATAATAATAGCTAAATTTGACTTTAGGTCCTCAAGATCATCGTATGGAGATGGTGCCATAAGCTACGTGCAGCTAAAGCCTGATGGCAAAATATGTACAGTCCAATGTAAAATATACCCGAAACATAAAGTTCGTGCGAACTGTATACAGTTTGTTAAATAAACATGTATACAGTTAAATAAACAATTTGTTTGGAGTTTTAATTGTAGTACTTTCACACTAAAGCACTATACAGTATTTGTAAAACTTGGAATTCATTTTACACTTAGTAATTTTCGTACCACATGAAACAATCCTCTAAACATCTGATTGTTTTGTAAGGAGTGGCGCCATACGAGAGGCCATGACAGTTTGGAGCGTTTTAGCGGGACAATTTTAATTGGTTTATAAAAATTCAAAATACATCGTGTAAATGATCATTTACGTGTTATAATGTATATATTTTAATAAAATAGACAGTGAGGCATAATATAAACCGGTTTCTTAAAAACAGTTGACTAGCGTATTGCATAATTTGGTGAAAATGGGGTTATAAAGACAAAAAATATCATACCTCCCTTAATACGCACAAAATCGAATCGGTTTAAAATTGTCGTTAATCCTCAAAACATTACCTAAAACTTCTATCTGCAACAATTTTTGATATGACCAACCCTTATGGCAAGGGATGACCAAAATGTTGCTGGAATTTTAAGTTGGGGCTTGTCGTATGTTAAACATGTGAAACTTTTTTCACATGCAACCATTGTTGTATTGAGTAAATTTGAAGTTTTTCTTAGCTTTTAGGTGGAAATCCTTTTTATCCCCTACTTAGCACCGATGAAATCTACCACCGCCTTCCGGCATGTCGAAAGGGATTTTTTTTAACCATACCGCAAAAATTGTTTAAATTGAATTGATGTGTATTCATTATCTGTTTTTTAGATTCCTTAAAAACCAAACTAATGAGCTGAAAATATATTGATCAAATTTATAATCTAAAGGTAACATAACTTTTATGTGAAAGAAACAAGTATATTATAAAAACGCATACATTATAAAATAGTCGCTTATTGCTTAAATTTGTATGAAATATATTTCCGTAGAAGACATTTTAGTTCAGATATTTTTCGTTATACGCTTTTGTGAAGTTAACTGAACGTTTATCTAATTTCAATTTAAAACAGTAATATAATTAAAATCAATTTCACTTCCGCGCTCTAACCATTAATTTCCCTTACGTTAATTAACTACAAATTTACCATAACTATCCATTATGCATATGTACACATAAAGTTACAAGTTTAATCAACTAACAATATTATGTGTAATTTTTTTATTGTAATCAACTTGCAATACTAAGATAGCAATAATAGCATTTTGACTAGGTAATTTATTCAGCAAACTTTAACATTATCAGACCCTATATGATATTCTGTATTGTAACCTTCGAACAGCTTGTTTCATTTACTTTGTCAATAAAATTTTAAGAATTATTTCAGAAATCTAATGAAAGTTTCTGTTTTTTTTTTTTTTAAATCCTTTATGTAATGTAGTAAGTGGTGTTAATGTTTCCCGATTATCAAAGTGGCAAATGCTAATAGCCTTGCGATTTTTATTAAAGGATAGCGTTTATCTTTTAATGAAAATAATATTCTTTATTTGAGTTAGTTTAACAATACCCACCGGGCTGGGCCTAGTGGTGAAACTCGTCATCCAAATCAGTTGATTTCGAAGTCGAGAATTCTAAGGTTCAAATCTAATAAAGGCAGTTATTTTTAATCTGATTTGAATAAAAGATCGTGGATACCGGTATTCTTTGATGGTTGGGTTTCAATTAAACTCAGGAATGGTCGACATGATTCTTTACAAGAATACACTTCATTTACATTCATACATATCATCCTCTGAAGTAATACCTTACAGTAATTCCGGAGGCTAAACAGAAACAAGAAGAGTTAGTGTAACAATACTGTACAGTCAGTTGCTGTAGAAAATAGACTTGAGATCAGAAGCAGAAAAAGTACTCTTATTAAGTAAAACAAATATGAATTTTTAAAAGTTTTCTTTCAAAGGCCTCTCAGAACCATAAAAATATTCTTAAGTGAAAAGCGTAAATAATGTACTTATTCTCGAAAGAAAGTAGTATATTTAATTTTTTCGCTTTATTGACTCTGTTGTAATCATTATCATAACCATGATGTTTAAAGAAGTTCAAGAGAACTAAAGAAATTCAAGAGATATCAATTATAACAGCTTAATGAGAATAATGATTTTTTCACCTCAAATGTTTGCTATTGTATACTTTTTGATGATTGAATTCTTTTATTTGTAAAGTTTTTCCCCTACCTCCCGGAACCAGACCCCCAATTAAACATGAACACGGTTCTGGGAGGTGCCTTTGCTTCTAGTCGCCAGACGAGGGAAATGCCGGGCCCGGCTATACCGTTCCCGGCCTGCGTCACCCAGCAACCGGGACTCGTTCCTTTGTGCTTCGCCTATTACGAGGATACCCCTGGAGGGACGGCCCCGCCGGGACTCGGTCTTTTACTCAGGGGCTCGAGAGTCTCCGCACTTCATCACCGCCGTCCACCCGTGTAAGCACGGGTGAACGGCAGTTCCGTATGGAGCTGTCCCTCACCCCCTCACTTCCCGATATTTCAGTTGCAGTATTCCCGACACAAACCCCGTTACAGTGTCGAAGTCCACCGAACTTCGTAATATCGTTCCAACGACGGTCCCTACATCGAGATGCCCAGTTACGGCAGTATAGTCGCGGGGTTCCTCGTCCCACCACGGGCACTGGAATATCACGTGTTCCGGCGTGTCTAACTCTCGACAGTAGGGGTCTTCACCTCTTCTTCGTCCACACAGGTATGAAAGAAAGACCCCATGGCCTTATTTCGCTCAGATTTCAGCTACCCCGGTGAAATGAGGTCGTACAGTAATTTTTAGAACGGTAATTAAGGTATAGAATTAATGTTTTTTATGGTGTTTGATTTGAAAAATCGAATAAAATAGGTCCCAAAACCGTATCTGTAGTAGGTTTTGAGAAATCTGGAGTGAAAACCAATAAATTGGGGTAAAAAATTTGTTATCTATGTTTGATTTACAAATGGTTGTAGATATTCACATGAAGTTTACACACACCAAAAATCTAATTGATATCTTTATTTGTTACCGAGAAATCCAAAAATCCATTTAACCCTTTAAACTGGGAATCTCAAAAAAAAATCCTTTCTTATTGTGCACGTATATCGTAAGAAGGACGTGTATCCAAGTTGTGTATTTAACACCAGATTGTTGGGAAACTTGGGTAGTGATTTTTCTGGACTGGCAGTAATTCTTCTTTCAATATCGGCAATGGCCTGTGGAGTCCTAACGGAAGATTGCCTACTTCGTTTTGTATTTGAAAGGCCTCACTGCAACAAAACGTATACTGCACTAACACGTAATCACCTGACAAACGGCAGCAACAATCAATAGTAACATAAACATCCACTAGTCGCGCTAGTTTTGTGAGAGTCTTTCATAAATTGTGTTGGATAGCGGTTTCATTATGGGTTCGATTTTACGTTACTCACGTGTATATACAGATATCGATCGGCATATGCTGATTTGTAACACTCCATTCAGCTCATTAAAAAGGCAAAAAAATTCAGTTCACTCTTCGCTTTTGCACGTAAATTCGCACGGGATATTTTCTGTTCTTATGAATATTTGTCTTTTTTTTAAATTTAATTTATGTGATTGGTTGCTTAAAATCTTTTAATTTTAGCATATAAGATACAGTAATAACTTATTGAAAGAGCTGTATGCTAAAATATCTATGCATGTACATTTATCAAACACAAAAGATTAAATGATTGTTGAGGGTGATGGCGTGTTATTCTCAGACAGAAAAGAAATTACTGGTAGCATTTTGTACAAGTGATTAGTATTCTTTGGTATCCATTGTTAAAAGAAAGAATACTTTCTAAATTCAGAAGCAAACAGAAATCTTGTTTGATAGAAAATTCTTCCAGGAATAATAATATTATGTTGGGCTTGTGACTGAGCATAAACTTTTATAATTCAGCACAAAAATTTCACGATCGTTATGAATAAAACTTTACTGGTCCCTTACCTCGTACTTAAGTTTTTTAACTTTCGTATTAAGCTTGATAATGTAGTTTAGGATTTCTTTATAAAAATTATTAATTTAAAAAAAGTGTTTTTCTTATGTTAATAAAATTATGGCAAAATGATATTTTTCATTAATTCTAGTTATGTTTATGGTTCACTGCACTTATTATTTGTTGTAAAAAAAATAATAAAATCAATAAGACCTTTGCTATTTTAAAAATAAGCATTGAATTACTAATATTGCAGAATTAAAAAAAAAAAAATTAATAAAAATTAGTTTTAATAAGTATTAAAAAAGGAATTTCAAAGATACGTAGGTTAAATACTAGATTTTTAAGGTCCAGAATTTTGGTTTGTTTTATATCATTATTTTTTATCTCATGTAGGCAACTGAAATTAATTATAACTTAGGTATAGTTCCTACTTAAAATATATGAGTTACACTTCGGTATTGGTCCAGACCGAAGTGGTTATTGTTTTGCTTGCGATATGGTCGGCCACGTGAGGAAGGACTGCACGCAGGAACTTCGCTGTCTGTCATGTAGATCGCACGGACATGCACCCGAACCTCAAGGATGTAAGGTGGCCTCACCTGCGCCAGTACCATGAATATGTACACAGCTTTGCTGTGGTATCTGCAAGAGACAGCCCCATCCGGGAGGGGTGGGAGGCTCCGGCGTCTCATCTTCGATGATCGGATGGGAGTCTCTTGCAGTGCCTTTGGGGGTAAGTAAGACCGTAGTCTCGGCGGGGGATCCCTTTGGGGTTTCTCGTTAGAGGCGAGGCGTTAAGACCGGAGTCTCGGTAAGAGGAACCCTTTGGGATCCCCTTGTTTGAGGCATGGCAAGCAAGGAAGACCGAGTCCCGACTGCCTGGGCGGGGTCTTGTGCCCTTCCGAGGTAGTTTGAGGCGATAGCAACCCTTGGAGCTGAGCTTTTACTTAGTCTCAAACCCTGCTCCAAGGGCGGAGAAATCGACGGAGAAGAAAAACGGGGAACTAAATTCGCTACATTTTTACAGTGTCCCCAAGGTTCAAAACTATTTTTCTATATTTCGTAAGTCCGCAAATGTAAAATTTTATTTGAAACAAGACACACTCTATACGAATCAAACTACTTATTTTTTAAGTCGTGAAATTTAGAACTAGATCAGTTTCAATAATATACTATTTCAATAGCATAATTAAACTATTAACGGTAATGTAGTAATTATACTGTGTAACTGTACATTTGCTATTGTTAATAGCAAAGTAAATTTAATAACTATTAAATAAATAATTAATAATCTTATATTTACTAGTAAAACTTTAGCATTTAATATAAAAGTGTACATAAATATATCAACATAAAATGAACCATAACTGTGAATGATTTTTTTTAAATATATTTTCCATAACGACTAAGAATACAGTCTTATTCTTTTTAAACCGTTTCAAAATAATTACCGTAAACTGTGTAGTAATTATAGAAAAATAATTAGTTATTGTTCATTTTTCTTTATCTTAATCTATGTTCTACGTGAAAAATTTCCAACGATGTCGTTTTTACATATATAAGATTTTTACGACGTAAGTAAACATTAATTTAATTTATTTTCTACAATGCAATTATTTTATTTTATGACACTTTAATATACGTACTAGTAGAATAATGATTCATAATCAGTTTAGATTATTACATATTGTTCAGTTGAACATTCTATAACGAATATTTCTTTTTTTATTTTTATTTTTTATTTGGTAATAGTATGAAAATTAATTAATTTACTAGAACAGTAAAATTGAAGAAATACATATATAACCTCGTAATGACATATTCTTAAACCCGTTTTTGGAGTTACCTCCATCATCAGTTCTTTCATAAAAAATATTATATATTTAAAACCAATTAAATTTAATTTTAATTTTGTTACAGAAGCATGATGGTTTTATTTTTTATTTTTTTTACTTTTTATTTTAAAAACTTAATACCTCATTATGAAAAAAGTAATATTAATAGTACCACTAAAAACGCGTTTTTCAAAATAAAATAAAAATATTTAGTTTAATTAACCATTCCTTCCTGTAATTTTACTGCTGAATTCATATTTATTTTCTTACCATCTGGCACTGTTGGTATTACACAATTTATATAAAAATGGAGTATCCTCTTACCAATAATTGTGATTATTTAATATCCAAGCACTTTCGGATTATTCCTCCATCATCAGGGATTAATAATTAATTATGAATTTTATAGTTGTGCTTATAAATATGTTTGAACATAATAATTTAAAATTATTATGTTCATAGCATTTGATTGTCAGTAGTTAAAATTAAGTCAACGTTAAAAGAAAAACTTCTTGTCAGTAAGATGTTTACAACTGATAGAAATTTTATTTTCATTTTAATTCCCATTTATAAAAATTTATATGCACAACTTTAAAATTAATAATTAATCAGTAATCCCTGATAATGGAGGAATAATCCGAAAGCGCTTGGATAGTCAATACTCACAATTGTTGGTACGTGGATACTCTATTTTTAAATAAATCATATTTATTTGTGTAATATAGATTTTAATACATTTTATTGGTTGTTGATATTAATAGTCACTTTTGCCATCTTTAATATTTACTTAGATAAATATTAAAACAGTGGATATTTGTAATTTTTACAGTAATTTAAAAAAAAAATTTTAAGTTAGCCAATAATTTTTACAAAAAATGTTAAAAAATTATAAATTGATTTATTACTCTTCACTACTTCAATATAAAATATTAAATAATAATTTTTATTGAATCCAAAATATTTTACAGTAATTTTTTTTATAAACTTTATTCTTATAAAGTGTTAATTATATATACTATTATTATATTTACTTACTTTAATCTTCGGATAAATCAAATCTAATCGCTACAGAAAAAGATAACCACTGTAATAATCTTGCCATTTGATAGGAGAATCAAGTACAAGACGAGGAACAGTGTTTTTACTTTTACAGGGTTCCTCCAGTTGAGGACTTATGTATGGTGAGCTGATTTATGAACAAACCCAACCTTACACAGTGCATCCGATTCAGAAAATCCGATTCTTGCACCTTGAAATCCTAGCTGTCATCTTGAAATCTCAGCGTCTTCTTCTATATGGTGTATGGATTGTCAAATGCAAGTTCATTTTATTGGTATCTGACAGCCAGCTCCGTACTCTATTTATGCGGTTTAGAAGAGAGTTTTGGAGAATTATATATCGTGATAGGAAATGATTCCTTGATCAGAACCGGCAGACTGAAGGAAGCCCGCCGAATAATGGAGATATAATAATAATTCTGTTTCTTCTTCTTCCGATCTACATCTGTGATCATCTTTCTTTGTATGTGCGAAAAAGAGTTATCTATAACTCGGATAAGAATTTCATTCGAGTATCTGAGATAATAGAATCTTTTTTTATCAAACGACTATAATATTAAGTTTGACATTTTTTAAATATTTATATTTGTTTACTAATAACAAACTCTAGTTATAACAAATGTATTTAAAATCGAGTTAATTAGAATATCATTATACAATGTCTAATTATCGGTCGTTTCTTTTATTTACGTTAATGTATTGTAGCATTTACGTAACTTATTTACACTTAATTGCACCATTATATTAATTTGAGTAATTCGGAAATCATTTACATGTTACAGCAACACATATATAATTAGCTGCTCATTAGCTCTTCATATATAATTAGCTGTCCCCTTGTGTTCATTAAATTCATGTTTATGAGAATAATAATGATAAATAAAAATTAAAGCTTGTACTAATTTACTAAAACTATTAGTAAATGGTAATTTCTTCAGAGCAACAGTTTGGTCAGTACAAGATCAACTATATGATTTTTAGATTTCCCGTCCCGGCTTCGCTCGTGAAATATATATTCAGAATTACAAATATAAATTACTGATGTTACCAGATCTAATAAAAATTGCTTCAATAGCGGTAGCATAAAACGACAATAATATTTTAAAAAATTATTTTTTTTACCCCTTAAAATATTAAAAAAAAAACAAAAATAGTTTTTAAATATTTATCAGCATAATATTTGCAAGCCCAAACCTAGTAAATATCTCGTTTAGTAAAGTCGGAAATGGAGAAAATTTGTAATCATGTTCGAAATATTTTTATCTTTCTTCACCCCCTTTAAGGACGAATTTAAAAAATTATAAATTTTTTTAGATATTCGCATGGAAATTACACACGCCAAAAATCAAGTTGATATCTTCATTTGTATCCGAGAAATTAAAAAAATAGTAAATTCGTTTTTACGTCATCTTAACCCTTTAAATTCGGAATTTCAAAAAAATTCTTTCTCAGTGTACACTTACACCTTATAAATAACGTGTACTATACAAATTTTTCATCTGTTAACTTCAGTAGTTTTTGCTTGACGTTGATTATTAATCAGTCCGGACAAGTTCTTTTATACATGTATATACATATAGATAGATAGATATAGATAAGTGTACATATCAATTACGGCGACTTCTGTTTTTATGAAAAAGTAAATTTTAAATTTTTATTCAAAATATCTAAAATCGAAAAAGGTTAAACTAATTATAGTGCTGTTATAAGTGGTGGTAACAAATTCATCTGCTACACAGAAGACGGGCGTATATTTCTAAAATAACTTTCTTTGATGACTTTGAATTTTTAAGTTACATTATTATTTTATTTTATTACTTCACTTATTTCTTATAGGATGTTCGTAGATGTTTATTTATTTATTTATTAAAGTTAAAAAATATAAACATTCGCGCGCGCGCGCGCACATACACACACACACACACACACACACACATATATATATATATATATGTGTAATTTTTATGGAGGCTATAAAAATATATTTATATTTTATCATCAGTTATAGAGATGTATACCACAAACAGATTCACATCTACCATTTCATCTTTATAACCCACCTGGTTTTCTGTTAATAATTCACACTCCTTTACGTAAATTCCACTAAGTTAAATAATTTTTTTATTTTGTGCGTATATATAAAACTGTGTGGGTGTGTGTGTGTGTGTGTGTGTGTTTTATTAAGATGAGTTTTTCATTATCATAAAGATTGTTAAAAAAATTTTATTCTCAGTTTTTACTTCAGAAAAATACATTAAATTTAAATGAAAGTAGTAAACATTCATTCCCATAAAGTAATAATTACTGTAAACGTGACTATAATAGCAGTAATAATAATGACTAGAAGTTTATTTTAATGATGATGTTGATAATCAACATGGTGTTGAGAGATTACAAAAAATTGACATAAACATTGCCATTAAAATTAAGTACGTAAAAGTGAAAGGCTTAATAACAACTACTCCTTTTGTTGCATGTGGTTTTTATTTCTTTCTACATAAATATTTTATTCTTTCTTTATTTTCTCAAGGAAATTATTTCAATTTAATTGTGAAATTTTAATTGTATTAACGTTGTGAATTTAATATTGTAGTATTGTATTAGTAAACTGGCCAATTTTATGAAGAATTCATTTTTGGATTTTAATTTCATCTGTAAAAAGAAAGTCTGAAAGGAGATTTAAATCACTGTCATGTTGCTTTAGTTGTTAAAAAGTAATTAGTTAAAAGTAATTTATTTTAATTATAAAGTAATTGATTAATTTATTTTAGAAAATAGTTGCTGAAACGAAAATAAAAAAAACATTTATTATTTCCTTAATTTTTTAAATATTTTTTTAAAACAAACATTTTGATCAATATTTTTCCATGTTTAATTAATTATTTTTAATACTTTTTGCATCAATAATTAAAATCATTAGCGACTTATCAGTGAATTGTAACTGCACCGGTAAACGTGTAGTCTTGAACAATGTGAGGCCGACCATTCATTGGACGTGTGGTTAATTAAACTCAACCATCAAAGAACTCTTTGAGGGAGTACAATGTCGTATAGCTCTTAAGGTGGCGTCGACATACGCCTTGGCGAACTGGAATTCTGGTTAACACAATTCCTGTCCGGCCATGAGGTCTTTCATCCATACCTATGTGGACAAAGAAGAGCTGAGGACAACTTCTTTCTTTCTCTTTCCTGTTTAACCTCCGGTAATTACCGTTTAGATAATACTTCAGAGGATGATATGTATGAGTGTAAATGAAGTGTAGTCTTCTACAGTTCAGTTAGACTATTCCTGAGATGTGTGGTTAATTGAAACCCAACCACCAAAGAACACCGGTATCCACGATCTAGTATTCAAATCCGTGTAAAAATAACTGACTTTACTAGGTCTTGAACGTTGGAACTCTCTACTTCCAAATCAGCTGATTTGGGAGGACGCGTTCACCACAAGACCAACCCGGTGGGTTAAGAAAAGACACCTTCTGCCCCCTACTGTCGAGGCTTAGACACGCTGGAGCACGTGATATTCCAGTGCCCGAATGGAACGTAGAACGCCGCGACTGTGCTGTCGTAACTGGGCATCTCAAGGTAGGGTCATCGTTGGAACGATGTTATGCAGTATGATGGACGTCGACACATCTTTCGGCGTGTCGGAAATACTTCAAATGAAATATCGAGAAGCAAAGGGGTGAGAGACAGCTCCGTAAGGAGCTGCCGTTTGCCATTCGTGCTTGTACAGTTGGGGGCGGTAATGAAGTGCGGTGACTCTCGAGCCTCTGAGCTAAAAGACTGAGTCCCGGCGGGGCCGCCCCTTTAGGGATGTCCTCGTTCGAGGCGAAGCACAAAGGACCGAGTCCCGGTTGCTGGATGGAGGCCTGAAACGGCATACCCGGGTCTGGCGTTTCCCTCATCTGATGACTAGTGGCGAAGGCACCTTCCAGAGCCGTGTTAATGCGTAATTTCCGGAGGCAGGGTTAAAAAAAAAATCCACCAAAGAACACCGGTATCCACGATCTAGTATTCAAATCCGAATAAAAGTAGCTACCTTTATTATGATTTGAACCTGAGAACTTCAACTTCGAAAGCAGCTGATTTACGACGAGTTTACCACTAGACCAACCCGGTGGGTTAAATTAATTTTGTTTTATTATCGTAGTAAAAATGAGTTATTCTGGGCTTGGATCCTGTGTGAGAAAATATTTAAACCTCAACCTGATGTTTCCACAACATTTGGAATTTTTTTCCCCCATGGAATGTTATGGAAGAAATAACATCATGCAAATGGAAATAGATTTATAAAGTAAAGAAAAATAATACACCTAACATAACATTAACTCGCCTCCTTATAATAATCAGATTAGATAAATTTGATTTGATTTCTTTTCCTAATGATTAATTTTTTTTTAATTACTAAAAGGCGCCTACTCTTGCAGAAATATTTGGTATGGAATTTCCTTTATCAAGGCTACCAAAATTTTAAAAAATTGTTTCCTGTATGTAAATAAAGAAACTTATGATTGTATATTAGAATAAAATCACCACGAAATTATTTTATGAATGTTTTAGTTTGGAAAGTGTTATTTTTTATGAACAAATTTCTTTGTTATTGGCACAAATTTTTTAAATTGGATCTAAAATTTTTTTAAAAATTGTTTTAATTGTTTGTTTTTTTTAAATTGGATTTTTTAATTTGGATGCTAAATAATCCATTTCATAACTAAATTGTTTAGGTTTGTATTATTATATTTTCTAAAAATATTGAAGTAAATCAAAGAAAATCTTAATATTTCGATTACTTGTGAACCAAACTTGACTTTACATCCTTGTGAAACATCCAGCTTTCTTATGTACTCCTTTAAACACGTTAAAATTATGTTCCGATTATGAATCCACTTAAACAGATAAATCTCAAAAATGATAAATTTTGAAAAAAATAACAAATGTGTTCTTTTTGTATAGGCTGAATATGAAAATAATTTCAGTTACTTTAAAAGAACTTTTCTTCATACATCATTTAAAATATCTCTCAAATCAAAAAAAAATTTTAATTTTTAAACATGACCACTCTTAATTTAAGTATGTATTACTTTGTTAATGACTTATAACCAGAAAAATATTCGTATGAAGATGTTCAAATTGAAAAAGAAAAAGGGTAATTTGACAGCTAGATTATTAGCAAAGTTCGCTTTCTTTATGGATATTCTTCTTTTTACTTCCTTGTACGAAATAAAGGAAGTATTGTGATAGCGAAAAATTTCTGTTTCCAGATTTCAACGGAAATATCCATTTTGATCATCCCTGAATCCATCTTGGCTAGTTTCGGAGTGACATCTGTACGTACGTATGTATGTACGTAACTTGCATAACTCAAAAACGATTAGCCGTAGCATGTTGAAATTTTTTATTTAGGACTGTTGTAACATCTGGTTGTGCAACTCCCCTTTTCATTGCAATCGAATAGACCAAAAGTGTCCAAAAAAGCCCAAAATCCAAAATAAAATGGAATTTGGTTTTTTTCTTAACTGTAGTAATAAGCTCTCATTGGGAGCTTTTCAACGATATATCGTTGATATACCAATTTTCATTGGTTCCAGAGTTATAGCCAAACGAAATTTCAATTAATGAAATATTTGGATCTTACAAGGGAAGGCGCATCGGTTCAAATCAGACTTCATCTCCTTTTTATTTAATTTTAAATATATATTTTTTTAATTTAAATATATTGATTTATGACTAATTATTAATCTCTCATTGCAAAAAAAAAATACAAAAATAATGCAGTTAACAATAAAAAAATAAGAAAAAAAATTCAGAAGTTATAAATGAAATAAAATTTTATGTACTTTTCATTTAAAAAAAAAAATGTGTATAAGTAATTTAATAGGCGTACAAGAAGTCATGTGATGTCCACATCAGATTTTATGTAGATTGGTTTTAGAAATGTAATAAATATTTGTAGTATTATTCGAGAATAAATTAAAAAACACCGTCAATTGTTTACAGTTGTAAAGGAAGTTATTAAATATAAAACTCATTTGGCAAAGACATTAAACTACAAATATAGCTATGTGAACAATAGACCAAGCCTATACTGAAGAATAATAGGTCTATTTTACAGTAGTTGCAAGATAGGTAGAGCCAACAAATAAACTTATAAATTATAGTTTTAATAGTTAAATATAGAACCAAATTTAATAAAGAAATGTTAAGTACAAATAATAATAATTATGTAACTGGATTGATTGTACGTTCAAACTCTTGCAATCACACATACACGCGCGCGCGCACGCACACACAGACAAACAAACAATTATAAATTCAAACACGCAAATACCAAATATAATGCATTATTATCACGCTCTTAAAATAGTAATAAAAATTTTAAATGGAGGAAAAACTGGATACGAAAGGAAAATTTTATTAAAGAACTGTGTCTATTTATCTACCACTGTTACCGCTCTACTAAGGTGATGGTTCAGGATTTGATTCTCGGACAACGAGATGACCACATAGAACCTCTCAGTAACTATAACCTACCCACTTATTAAGAAAAAAAGAATTAATAAAAAAGATATGAGTCCATTGAGTTTTATATTCCTAAAATGTTTCTAAAAAAAAAGTCATTAATATAACTCATCGAGAAAAAATTTTAATTTAAATTGATGTGATTAAATTTAAAAACTCATTAACTTCTTTTCATAACTTTTATTAAAATTTAACTGCACGTGTACTCAGATAATTTTAAAGCAATTCATGCAACATTTAAATGTTGTCTTAATGAGTAAAGTTTTCATACATTAGTGAGTAGCATATACAACTCAAGTACAATATACAATACTGTTTAAAGAAACTTTCATAAAGACTGTAATGCGTCAGATAATTAATTATTCCAGATATCATCCACATTATAAGAAAACCCTTCAGTACAAATGACATATAAAGTAAGGAACAAAACTTTCTGTGTTCGTTGCAAATAATAATAAAAAGGTTTTTAGCAATACAAATGTTGTTTCCTATTGTTTTTCAGAGAATTAAAACTTTATATTTAATGATTCAATCAATAAATTAAATGAGTTATTTTCTGTAAATAAAATGTATTTTTGCTCTAATTAATATCTCCATTTTATTGAAGACTGGCTGACCCGGCAATGCTTCGCTATTACTAGGTTTGGGTATACATTTAGATTAAATGAACACAAATGAAAGTTTGATAAAACATTAAAAAAACTCAACATTACAGAAAATTACAAAATTTAAACTCTCCTTTTTCTCCTCTTCCAATCTTCCCGCCTTCCCTCTTTCCATTCTTCGTATTTCCCTTTTTATTTCTTCTCTTTTTCGCAAAAATATTTATTTTCACGTATCTAATACATATTCTGAATATGATCCAAATCGGACCATAAATAGAATTTTTCGAAATATCTCGACCCTAGCGCCACTTAGTGGGTCCATTTTTTGCAAAAAAATATTTATTTTCACGCAATTAATATATATTCTGAATATGAGGCAAATCGGACAATAAATACAATTTTTCGAAATATCTCGATCTGAGCGCCACCTAGCGGATCCATTTTTTGTCAAAATATTTCTTTTCATGTGACTAATAAATTTTCTGAATAGGAGCCAAATCGGACTAAAAGTACAATTTTTTTAATTATCTCGATCCTTGCGCCACGTAGTTGGTCCAAACTAATTCAGAAACCTTCGCGGGCGTGCGCACAACTCAGAAAAGTTTTATCGTAATCAAATGTATGGTATAGGAACGCATACGGGACAAACAAATATTCATTTTTAAATCTATATATATATAAGATTGTATAATTCTATAAATGTTTCTTCTTCTCTGAAACGGTCTCAATTTTTTGAAAAGTATTTTCTGTTATTTTTTTATTCCTCTTCCTTTTGTAATCCTAATAAACATTCCAATCCTTCCTTTTATCATTACGTTAATGATCCTCTTAATCTTCTCTTTATGATTCTTCGCTGAAGACAATTCCTGTGTAACTCGGGAATTAACTCATATAGAAGTCTGTTTACACTAAAATTCCTTCCCAGATACACATTTGCAAACGAGTAGAATTTAACCTCCTTTTGTGTATTTTACTGTTTTGTACCCCATGAGTCTAAGAAAGAGGAACAGGCGATTTTTTGCTAGGATACCATGTATTTTTTTTATTTTTTATATCCTTTTTAGTTCTTTTCGTTTTTTATTTAGAATTTTTTATATAAATGATTGTTATGGTTATTTTTTTTCTTGTTAGTAATGATTTGATGGTTTTTTATTTTATTTTATTTTTTATTAGGTTTCTTTTATTTTGGTTCATTTGTGGTTACCTAAGGTTCATGTTGAAACTCCTACTTCTGTTTCAATCATTTTAGTTAGTATTATGCGTAAACTTGAGGGTTATGGATTTATTCATTGTTTAGGTTATATTTATTTATTTATTTATTATTTTTCTTTTTAAATATGGTTCTCCATATCCTATATTATAACCAAAGGGAATGTAAAATACTTATTTAAAATGATGTGATAAGTTTGATGATTCATCTTCAACTTTTTAGAAGCTCATTTGTGTTGATTAAATAGTAAACGAAAACATTAATTTATTAATCAATATAATACTATTTTTGTCTCATATCATATTTGTGTTTGCGTTACAAAAAAAAAAAGAAGTTTTCTTGTAAATAACTGAAATTCATATTAGTTTGCCAAATTCATAATCAAGAAGATTTAAATTTTATAAATTATCTTTACAAATGTGTATCTAATTAAATTATGTAGTACGAAGAATTTCTTATTAATATGCAATAGTAAAGCGAAAAATATAATATTTTTAAATATCTTCGTATTCTGTTTGGTACGGTGAATATATATATTTATAATTTATTTTTAGATTATACTGACTCAAACTGCTTGTAACCTAATTTAACTTAATTTATTTACATTTTCTGTACAAAATTATACCAACGTTATTTTGATTTTAAACTAAATCATCACAAAGCTGGAGAATATAGTTTTTTACTTTAGGTCAGACTTCTTAACAAAAAAAATCCGAACGATTTTAGCGTTTATTATTATTTTTTTTTTTATTATCCCATAATATCTCTCTATAGTCTCCTTCTGAATAGTTTAAAAAGATAACAAAAGACAACAGTATATCTCGCGCGCGTGGGCGCGCGGGTGTGTGTGTAGTAAAATATTAATCATGCCATGTAAAGTTATCACTAATTTTATATAATTATCTAATGAAGTTTTTTCGATTCACACAGTTAATGAAATCTCTTTTTCTGTTTAGTCTCCAAAACTACCGTTACTTATCGCTTCAGAGGATCAATGAGGATGATGATATTTACGAATGTAAATGAAGTTTAGTGTTGTAAGTTTCAGGTTGACTATTCCTGAAATGTGTGGTTAATTGAAACCCAACCACCAAAGAATACCAGTATCCACGATCTAGTATTTAAATCTGTATAAAAGTAACTAACTGCCTTTACTAAGATTTGAACTTTAGAACTCTCCGACTTCGAAATCAGCTGGTTTGCGATGTCGAGTTAACCACAGACCAGCCCGGTGGGATAGTCTGAGAGAAATAGTCACTAAAAAACCGATATAAATGAATAAAATATTGCTGTAGATTTCAAATGTAATTTGGTACTGTTGATAATCAAATTTCGTGTGTAAGCTTTCATTATATTTTCTATTTACTGTTCAACCTTTTATCGTGGTAAAGTATATTTGTACAACATGTTTAAAGTTGCATAATTCATGAACTAAGATTTCCAAAGCATAAATACTGATTTCCGATGGCGGTATGATTAGGGTTCGTAATGCTGTATAGCAGGGGTCGGCAACGCGGCGCCCGCGGGTGCCATGGCGCCCTCAATGAAATTTTTATACGCCCTCACTGTATTACACACCTACTAAACCCAATAACCGTATCGGCGTCGCACGTGTATAAACAATATAATTGCGCAAGCTCAGTGTCAACAAATAGCAAATCATACATTGACACACTTGCTATTAACGCGTAGGAATATTTTCGCTTATGATAAATTTGGTAGTATGTTACCGTATTCTGAATGCTAGGTATTTTGAGTGTTATTATTATTGACTATATTTTATTATTTACGTATTATTAGTAACCACATCACGCAAGATAGTCGCGCTTTTCACTATCAAATATTTATCGTACTGGTTAAACGGATTTTATAAATAACCTATAATGAATAATTGTAAAATAAAAAGAATTTTTTGTTTTAATGTTAACCGGGAAGAACAATTTTGTTTTATTGACTTGAAAAGCAAATGTATCTGCTTATTGTGTAATAATAGTGTGGCGACCTCAATAACGCTTGAATTTATTTTGTGCCCTTACTGACAAAAAGGTTGCCGACCTTTGCTGTAATACATGGCGAGTTATTTAAAGTAATAATAACAACAATAAACAATAAATTCTACATATCTGTATTGTGTGATTACTTTTAATTAATTTTAAATATTTTATAAATTAGAACTAATATTTTTTTTAGATCTTCAAAAAATACTTCTTTGAGTAAACTATTACGTTTTTATTTAATTTGATATTATTAATGTGAACTTATCGCTTTATATGAACTAAATATATTATTTTATAAATTTCTGAATAGTTTTTTTATTTTGGCGGGAAGTAGCCTAAGCCCAACAAGTTTATATACTGAATGACGATATAAAGCAGTAAAACAAAAGTAAAAATATATATCCTTGAACAATCCAGCGTTCAGCCATCTATCTAACCATCTGATATCCAACCAGTTACAACCAGACCACAGTTTGAAACCGGTTTAACTCGCGACTCTTTCTTTCCGTATTATAACATTTTTTTTATATAAATTTCTGTAGTCCTTTTTCCTTTCTTTCAACGTTTATTAACTTACACTCATTATTATTTTTTTTATTTTTACTAATTTTAGTGATTTATTTTTAATTTATTTTCATTGTAATACACGGCATACCTATTGATTAATTTTATAATTTCAGAATAAAATATTAGATATGAAAATGAAAGAAAATTGACTATAAAATAGAAGAGCGTATGATATACTAGAAGTTAAAACTAAAGTTTTAGCTTTTTTTTAACTTCTAGTAAAGTAAACTTTGTAATTTTCTACAGTAGGTAAAAATTTAAAACATAAGGAAAATAAGTTTCCTAGACTGAACTTTTATCAGAATTTATTTTATATTTTAATATTTCGAGTTTTTTTCTAATTCTTTTTCCAATTTTTAATTGTACTGTAAATAAATATTTTTTTTTTATCCAATAAATAATAAAAGTAATAATATTTAACTGTACTAGGATGTACTAGCAGACCCGGCAATGCTTCGCTATTGCTCTATATATATATATATATATAGAGAGAGAGAGAGAGAGAGAGAGAGAGAGAGAGAGAGTTTAAATGAACACAATGGAAAATTTGATGAAAAAATTAAAAACCGAACTTCACAAATGTTACCTTTTACTTATTCTCCTTCCCCTTTTCCCTTTCCAACTTCTCCCTTTCCCCTTCTCCCTCGCCCCTCTCGCAGTTTCCTTTTTACCCTTTCCCGTTTTCCCTTTTTTTCTTTCCACCTTTTCCCCGTTTTCCATTTTCCCTTTTTTTCCTTTTTCTCGCGCGTAAATCGGCCCATTAGTTTTTTGGTGTTTAGCAGACACATACAACATGCCTTATATATATATATATATATATATATATATATATATACATAGAATAAAAATAGTCTGTTTGTATATTTGTTTGTTTCGTAAATATCTCGTCACCGGCCCCACCTAGCGGTATAGTTTTTGCATAAATATTACTTTTCACGTAACTAATATTCATATTCTGAATATGAACCAAATCGGTCCATAAATATAATTTTTCTAAATATCTCAACCCCAGCGCCATCTAGCGCACTAATTTTTAGCACAGATAATTCTTTCCATGTAAGTAACATGTATTCTGAATATGAGGCAAATCGGACCATAAATACAATTTTTTGAAATATCTCGACGCCAGCGCCACCTAGCGGGTCCAAACTAATTCAGAAACCTTCCCTGGCATGCGTCCAACCATTCTCCAAAGTTTCATCGCTATCGGATGAACGGTTTAGAAAGCCATAAGAGACATACAGACAGACAAACATTCATTTTTATATATGTAGACTATATGAACACAATACAGAATAAAAAGACAAGAAATGTGTTTCTTTCTTATTCAAGAAAGGTGTTTTCAGACATGCCGTTATAAAAAATTTGGAGATTAAGTATTTTTACGTAATACGAATGATAGAAATTTGAAATATGAAAAAAATTTACCCGTGCACTTCAGAAATAATGGAAAATTTGATCTGAATTTTTATGCGAGCAAGGATTTCACACCAAATTGTTAATATTTGTCTTAAAAATTATTCAGTTTGTCCTCTATACTTGTATTTATGTTACTAATTGTCACTTTCTAAATTGGTAGGTCAGAGAAAATATATTTTTAGATTTAAATATATGCTAATAGACATCTGTATGTCTGTGAGGGCGCGCACGCGTAAGTTACTACTGTAGTGAATGGTTTGTTGACAAATGTTTTAACTACTAAACGTAAATTATAGAAAAAGCCTTTTTTTATGAATATTAACAGAAATAGTTCAATTTTTTTTAATAATATATATTCTTATGAATAAACTGAACATTCGTTTAAATTTTTAGAATTACAGTAATAAAGATACTTTCTCTGACAAGTTAAAAACAAAATTTTGGAAAACAAAATTATCATATTTATTTTGTTTGTACTGTAATTTATTTTTAAATCGTATACAGAAAATTCATTTTTTTTCGGGTATGTAAATATTTTTTCTTTATAATAACGGGTACTTTCACTTATTTTGTAAATGAGTTTTTTTAATGAACAAAGAAAATGATTAGCATAATGCTTTTATTATGATAATTTCATTTACATATATGTTTTTCGTAATTTCTTTCTTTCAGTTGTTCATTTAAAAAGTATGTCGTGCGTGTACAGTTTTTGTTTTTATGTGTTTTATATCTATGTTTGGTTTTATTTTCGTAATATGTTTTCAAGTAGCCGCTCCCTTTATTCAGAATACACTAGTGCGCGCGCACTGAGAAATACACCCATTTACTATTTGTTTTAGATTACCTTTCTCCACCTTTCTTATAGTATGGATATACGTGAAAATTTGTAAACTGACTAGTTTTATGTATGTTATGTGTTTATCGTACAGCAAATGTTTCTTGAAAAACAGGGACGAATCGATTTATCCACCTATATTTTTCCTTAAGAAAGGTTTTCTAAAAATATTACAAATACATCGTGGAGCAATTGTATTTTCAAAATAATTCTTAAAATAGTTTTTATTTATTTTTTGTTTTTTATTATTGGTTTAAAGGAGTGGTTCCTTCTTTACTGTTAAAAACTCTTCACAAATTAAAATTCAGTATTTCAATTACCTTCAGTATTTTGTATTTCAGTAACCTTAAAATTGTAAATAAAATTAAGATTCTTAGAAAAGACAGACTTCTTTATTTTGTTTTTATATTATTTTTTTTTGTAATTTTTTGTGCAAAAAATACACAAAATATAAATTAAATGAGAAAACTAAGGGAGGTATACTTTTTTTTTTAAATTTAATATTAAAATATTTCTCTGTTTATAAAAAAAATAAATTATTATAATCGCAGTTTGATGGAATAATAAGTATAACGAGTAGATCCTACACACAAGCATCAAGTTTAAACTCGCTCACCACTGTAACTCGCTCTATAAGCGTGTATGAGAAAAACGTAATCTCAAATTGAGATTATGTTTCGTGTTTTTCGCAACATAATCTCAAATTCAGATATATAAAAATTGCATTTTAATTGAATGGTATTTTCGTACTTCTCATACCTTAAAACTTAAAGAAATTCAATTTCACTACCCCAATCTCGTCATATAATCGAAAGTAATATCGTATTCTTCTTCGAAAATTCGGGGAAAAATCAGTTTAAAAAAAAAAGAAAAAAGATATGCTTAATTCAAACCAGTATCGTTAAATTCGCGCTAATAGAATACTTCGTTTTAGAAACAAGATTTTTGCATGTTACAGTTGTCACCATAATTTTCATATCTAATTTTTTTGTCTTATCACCAGGGTGGAATTTATAAATAAATTTAAATCACTTGAAAATATTTAGTTTAAAAAAGTAAACGAAAAAAGAAGTAGTTACAAATAATCTAAAGAAAATATTTTTTGATACTCTGTGGATATGTATTGATGTGAATTCATTAAGTAGGATTAGTTTTAAATCGATTTTAATAAAAATATTTTTGAATAACAGAATCTAAAATATTTCTAAAATAGCAGCCGACATAATATAACGCTCAAGAGTAATATTTATCAAAATAAGAGCTTACCGTCTCTGAAACATACTTTTTATTAACAAATTAATTAGCTATAAAAATCTGATTAATGCCAGCCAGACTTTCTAATAATAATATTTGAATAATATTGAAGATGAATAATATTGAAGAATAATATTTGAAGGTTTTTAGAGGAGATAATTTTTACTTCCTTGTACGAAGTAAAGGAAGTATTGTGATCGCGAAAAATTTCAGTTTCCAGATTTCAACGGAAATATCCATTTTGACTAGTTTCGGCGTGACGTCTGTACGTAGTATATACGTATCTCGCATTACTCAAAAACGATTAGCCGTAGGATGTTGAAACTTTTTATTTAGAACTGTTTTAACATCTAGTTGGTCACTTCCTCTTTTGATTTTCAGTAGACAGAACCAAAAGTGTACAAAAAAAGCCCAAAATCCAAAAGAATTTGGATTTTGGACTTTTTCTTAACTGCAGTAATAAGCCCTCATTGAGAGCTTTTCAACGATGAACCGAACTTTCATCGGTTCCAGAGTTATAGCCAAATAAAATTTTAATTAATGAAATATTTTTATCTTTCAAGGGGGTGGCACATCGGTTCGAATCCGACTTCATTTCCTTTTTCTCTATTTAATTTAAATATATTGATTTGTTAATAACACAACATACAAAACATTATGTTTTTACATAACATTTTTTTTTTTTTTTATTAATTTATTAATAACCTCTGATTGTAAAAATAAAATGTTACAATAAATAATAATTTAATAATAACAATTAAAAAAAATATGATAAAACCAGAAGTTATTAGTGAAATAAAATTTTATATACTTTTCATTTAAAAAAAAATGTGAAATGTAATTTAATTAGGCGTGCAAGGAAGTCATGTGGTGTTCACATCAGATTTTTTTATAATAAATAATGTATAGGTGTAAATAGATTGCCTGTATGCATTAGGGGGAAGATTAAAAAAAAAATTATCTTTTAAATAAGTAATTAGTTAAAGAATATTCGACTCTCATCAGGAAATAAAAAGCTAAGTGAATTTCCTGTTACGTTCACCGACCCGAATATACTGTTGAACACCGCAATTCCAAGTCCCACCAAAGAGCATTTAATATATAATTCTGTAACCGACATCTTTATTCTATTTACTACAGGGACTGAGCTTATAATAAACATTATTTTTAAAGATAAAACAGCTCTTTATAGTTATTTCTTGTATCCTAATATTCTTTATATCCATTACAACGATAAGAAAAGTAAACATAAAACAAGAAAATAAATATTTCCTTTACTATGGGACGCGTAATTTTATTTACACTGTTTCCTTTCATTAAGGGGAAAATTTTTAATATGTATTCTAAAGAATGCAGTTAAATGTAACTGTTTGTTTATAGTCTAGTCGCTGAAACTAATATATTTTCATGTTAGTTTACCTGTCTTTAAGTAGTGCATTTAATTCACAGAACACTCATAATCAACTGTAACGGTACGTACTTTCGATGAAACTTACCTTTAACGGTATATGTATACCATACTTGCTGGTTTATATCATATCCTTTATATAAAAATAAGCCTTAAAAGGAGTATTTATATACTTTCACTATGGAATGTTGTTTTAAAATTTACGGTTTTTAAGACTACTATTCAATTGTAATGAAATAAATGATTTTAATCTTCCTTTTACTTGTTCTTATATAATTAAGTACTATAAATTAGTTATTTTATATATATAAGTGATACGTTATATATCTGGTTTTTTTTTAATTTCAAATATACAGAGTGTTTCTAAAATGATGGGCCGGCTATACTTTTTCGAATTCTATTTGTAAAACTAAACAAAATAAAATCCTTAGGAAAAATGGTAATATTTACTTCGTTTTTCCACTGTTCACCAATTAGTTATTCTTATATAAAAACTAGCAGACCCGGCAATGCTTCGCTATTGCTATATATATAGCAATGGCAACTATATATATATATAGAGCAAGAGAGAGAGAGAGAGAGTTTAAATGAACACAATTGAGAATTTGATAAAAAAATTAAAAAACTGAACTTCGCAAATTTTACCTTTCACTTATTCTCCTTCTTTTCACTTTCCAACTTCTCCCTTTCACCCTTCTCCCTCAATTCTCTCCCAGTTTTCTTTTCCCCCTTTTCTCTTTTCAGCTTTTCCTTTTTTCCCTTTTCCCGCGCGTAAATAGGTCCATTAGTTTTTTGGTCATTAGCGGACACACATACGAACATGGCTTTTATATATATATATATATATATATATATATAGAATAAAAAAGTCTGTTTGTATATTTGTTTGTTTGTTTCATAAATATGTCGACACCGGCCCCACCTAGCGGGTAAAGTTTTTGCAAAAATATTTAATTTCACGTAACTAATATTCATATTCTGAATATGAACCAAATCGGTCGACAAATATCATTTTTCGAAATATCTCGACGCCAGCGCCACCTAGCGGGTCCAAACTAATTTAGAAACCTTCCCTGCCATGCGTCCAACGATTATCCAAAGTTTCATCGCTATCCGATGAACGGTTTAGGAAGGTATAAGAGACATACAGACAGACAAACATTCATTTTTATATATATAGATTGATATCTCAAGTTCGGATAGACATTACATTACATCAAAAAATTGATGTAATTTTGTGTCTGTTTTGATGTCCTTCACTTTACATTCAATTCGATAAAATATTAATTTTTTTAATTTTTTTGTTAATTCTAGTGTTGTAAATTAGTATCGAATTAAGTAATAATTTTCTCACAATAATAGACCTAATAATTGTGACACAAAATTATAACATCATTTTCTCCCATAACTCGACTATTTGTTAACCTATTTTAAAAAATAAAATGTCGTTTTGTTCAAAATAAAAAGCTTAATATTTTAGAAACATAAATTTTGATAAAACTAGTATTTATGAAGATATAACGGATTGAAAAATAAACGGCCGCCATTTTGTAATTTGCGTAGGTATTATGTCCTAAGTTTTTGCTAATTGTAAAACGTTTTTATAAAGTCGCTTACCAAATAAATATTAACGTGATTCCTTCATCCGAACTTGTATATAAAAATAACAAAAGGGTGGACAGGGGAAGAAAGAAAAAGAAATTGCCATTTTTCAAGGATATTTTTTGTTTAATTTTACAGTAGAATCCGGAAAATTATAGTCAGCCCACCATTTTAGAAACACTCTGTATATTTATTTATTTAGATTACCTCTTTATTTCTTTTTGATATTCATAATTCATTTATAACTTGATGAGTAAAAAAATATAACTAGATAGGACTTAAACGCAATTCAAATGTAAATTCATGCTGTTAAAAAGAAATCTTAAGATGTGAAAAACGTGGTTTGTTTTTATGTGCGCATTTACGTGGGTGTAATACACAACTACGATCTAAAATACAACACCGATACAACTACAACTAAAAACATGTACTATATATATAATAGTGTACAATATAATACACGCGGACAGGTTATTCTCTTTAACATTCCACGGGACGTTCCCACAACAAGCTACAAGTAAGCTAGCACACTGCGATGTGCACCGGTTACAAAGTTCAACGGTACATTGCCCTTTCTGAGGCCGTCCTGTCCCGGTCCTGCAGTTTGGTTGTGCAATAGTATATAGTAGTTAAAAAGATAGATATATATCTATTCGATAATAGGAACTGGGCTGAGCTTCCTTCTCCGTTATACTATCTTTTAAAAACGATACATACAATAATAGTAAAAATAATTATTCGCTTTTCAACTCGAATATTCTTTTAATCATAGTACAAAGAAAAGTCTATTCGTATTTATCTTTTGTTATTTTTTATAGATTTATTTTTAAACCGGTGCACATAAAAAATGAATGTGTTATACCGTACGTGTATGCATAGTTAGTTATCTGACTTTTAAAAATTCCCCTAGGATGGAAGTTTCAATTTCATTCATCAGAACTGGATTTTATACGGTTCATTTCGCTTCCAATATCTTGTTTAGACGTATAATTGACAGCTGATATTTTTAAATTTAATATTTGCAAACAATCTTCTCCGCCCTTCTCTTTACATATCTCTAATCCACCCACATACAATAAGCTATGAATACAAATAAAATCATTTTCAATTTCATGTTAACATCGTCCTTTTTTGTATATTCAACAAATGAACACTTCGTTATTTTCAATATATATGCAAACACTTTATGTCTGGAATTTTGATTTTGTATTCGGATTAATCATCGTAAGAGGATTACAAAAATACACGAATGGCCGCGATCAACTGTCGGGTTCACCTGAAAAAAGGCCCCAAAATTAAAATTTTCTAATTATCATTACGTAATAATCGTGAAAGCTATCAAGTTGGTTCAAATGTACTAATGTAAGGTTTACTAAAATCCATAAAGTATATAAATATCATTTCGCAAATCAAGTATAAGAATCAAAATGGCAGAAAAATTTACTGTTTAATAATTGAAAATAATGTCCCATAAAACCGCCTAAACACGAGATAAATAAATTAAACTTAACGTATATAGATCCTCAATAGAACCCACCGGGTTAGTCTAGTGGTTAATCTCGTCATCGCAAATCAGCTGTTTTCAAAGTCAAGAGTTCTAAGATTCAAATCCTAGTAAAAGAAGTTACTTTTATACGAATTTGAATACGATCTTGAATAATGGGATTCTTTGTTGGTTGGGTTTCAATTAACCACACATCTCAGGAATGGTCGACTTGAGACTATACAAGACTATACTTCATTTATATTCATATATATCATTCATGTCCCTCGTTGATCCCTAATGGTGGTCCTGGAGGCTAAACAGAAAAATAGAGGTCCCCATAACGATTTTGTTAGAAGCAATAACTTTGTAAGAAACGGATAAATGAATAATTGAGAGAACAGTACTAATAATAATTAGTGGAATAATAATTGACTGGAATATGTCAAAAACCGAGGATTCAAAGATGACCTCCGGTAAAGCCCGTAAGGGCTCGGAACGGAGGGGGTGGCGGAGAGTCTTTCCTTACGGGGACAGTACTAATAATAATAATAATACATTCTTCTTATTATTATTTTTCTAACTAAAAAAAATTACTATACTAAAAAATACTTTTTTTTCCTGTTTAGCCTCTGGAAATTACCGTTCAGGTAATACGTCAGAGGATGAATGAGGATGATATGTATGAGTGTAGTCTTATATAGTCTCAGTTCGACCACTCCTGAGGTTTGTAGTTAATTGAAACCCAACTACCAAAGAACACCGGTATCCACGATCTAATATTCAAATCCGTATAAAACTAACTGCCGTTGCTAGGACTTGAACGCTTGAACTCTCGATTTCAAAATCAGCTGACTTCGGAAGACGCGTTCACCACTAGCCCAACCCAGTTGATTATATTAAAAAATACTAAAAAGTATTAAAAATACTAAAATAATTAAAATTATAATTATTTTCTTATTAGAAAAAAGTTTTTATTAGTCTTTTCATTGTTTTCATTGATAACTCGTTTTATTTATGAATACACAACTTATTTTAATTTCAAATTGTTATGATATATCTAGCATATAGTATTAACAGTATCCGGCAAAACGTTTTCTTTCTTTTTTTAAATACGTATAAGATAAATTTTACTAATATAATTTTTTTAATTATCCTCTTTTTGAAACAAGAATAAAAATCTGGACTAGATCCTATTCATCTCATGGGAGCACAGATTCCCAGCAGGCTGGATAGGCAGAGAAGCTTCTACAGCTCGGCAAACGCGAAGTCCCGATTTCTACTTTTGGGCTAACCTAAAAGACATCGTATACCAAAAAAAATTCAGTCATTTGACCACCTGTGCCAAAGAATATCAGCAGCAATGGAAACGATTCCTGCAGGCATGCTCCGTAGAGTATGAAATAAGATCGATTATCGTTTTGACGTCTGCAGAACTGTAAATGGTACTTACGAGGGTATGTCAATTGTTATCTGCAATTTAGTTATATTTTTGTTTATGTTGGTAGTACTGTCGTGTTGCGTAGATGGCGTGTTTTAATTATTATGTCTGTGCAGATTTGATGCTGCTAGATTAGTTCTATTATCGCTGCCCTGCCGTTAACCATGGCTGCTCCGCTTTCTGTTTGCACCAAAGAAGAGCAACGTTTAGTGGTCCGTTTTTTGTGGTCGGAAGGTGTATCAGGGACCGAAATTCATCGAAGACTTTCGGTACAGTAAGGGAACAGTGTGTTGCCGCAACGGCGTCTACGAATGAATTGAAAAATTCAAATACGGTCTCACAAGTGTTACGCACGACGAAGGAGCCGGACGACCATTTACCGCCACAAATGAGGAAAACTTTGAGCGTGCACGTGACATGGTTTTCTTAGACAGACGAGTAACTATCGATGAAGTGGCACATCGTCTGCAAATTAGTCACGGTTCTGCCTACGAAATCATCCACAACAGACTTGGGTTTCATAAAGTCTGTGCAAGATGGGTCCCAAAACAATTCACACGGTTGCATAAACAAACGCGCTTGGACATCTGCCAAAAACATTTGGATCGCTATGGTAACAAACGGGGACATCTTCTTAGACAGAATCATCACCGATGACGAAACACGGATCCATCATTACGAGCCGGAGAGTAAACGGCAGAGTATGGAATGGAAACATCCAAATTCGCCCTGTAAAAAAAGGTTCAAGACCAACCGTCCGCAGGAAAACTGATGCTTACGGTTTTTGGAACTCACAAGGCCCAGTATTGGAGCATTATGAGGAAAGGGGCACGACAATAAACAGTGCGCGTTACAGTGAGATGCTTACTGCCAAGCTGAAGCCTGCAATCCTAAGTAAATGCCGAGGACTGCTGTCGAAAGGCGTTGTGTTGTTGCACGACAATGCCCGTCCACATACTGCTGCCCACACTGCTGAAACTCCAGAAACTCGACTTTGAAGTATTGGCTCATCCTCCGTGTAGTCCTGATCTTGTCCCTTCTGACTTCTGACTACTACTTGTTTGGTCCACTCGAAGAGGCATTAAGGGGCCGTCGATTTACCTCGGACGAAACAGTGAAAGAAGCGGTGCTTTCCTAGATCGCAGCTCAACCGAAAACCTTCTTTTATGAGAGCATCAGGAAGCTTCTGCAACCAAGCTTGTGAAGCTTGTGAGTTTGTGAGCTTGTGATGGACCAAGTGCGTTGAAATGCAAGGGGACTATGTTGAAAAATTATGTACATGTAAGTTTCCTATTTGTATTGCAATAAAATGTATAACTACATTGCTGATAATAATTGACTTACCCACGTATATTGATTTACATTAAGAGGTAAAAAACTTTACAACTTTTACTTTCCTGCAATAAAGTACATACATTTAAAATTCTAAATGTAATAAAGTAAATTTTGTTTAAAACAAGGAGTTTCTTTTTAAACACCCGGTACAGTATATATAAAATTTACTTTATTGTGAATTATAATTCAATATGATAAATAATAAGTTTAACTTTATAAAATAAATCTATGTTATTTAGATCTATTTTAATACCTAACACGCAATTTTAGTTACGTGAATGATTGGGTGTTTGTTTATTAATTTATTTGTCCATGAATTCAGGCTTATTTTAAATAATTATTTAATTAATTGTTGTGAAATAATTAATGTTAAAATTTTACTTTACATCTGATAAATGGTAACAATGCATCTGATAGAAGGGTGTTCGAGCCAGGTTATTTTCGAGTGTGAATGTTGGTTTTCTGAAGATTCAGGCAACGCATCGCCTTCTTCCCGTTCACATTTAATGATTAATAATAACAACAAAACTTTTTAAATATTTAACTTACAAGATAGAGTTCTTAATGAAGTTAATAAAATATATCCCATTATCACTAAGAATTGTAGTTGCAGAGATGTTGCATCATAAAAACATAAAAAAATTGTCTAATAGTAGACTAATTTAAAATTCAACAAATCAATTTAAAATCCTATTACGAATAATATTTTAGAATTTGATATTGTTTCTAAGCTGTAATTAGCAAAAAATAAAGCTATTTTTCGGATTTATGTAAAAAGAAAACCAAGTATCAAAAGGTTTTAAAGATACTTGAGACTTGAATTTTAAAGATTAATTAAAACTGAAAAAATTAAATTATTTATACTTTATGGAAATCTGACTGTCCATTTCCGAGATACCCATCCTATAACTCAACCGTATATAATATTTAAGCGGATAGTAAGTCTAGTTAATTAAATGGTAATTAGTTAATTAATGAAATTATATAGGAAATCTTGTTATTTAATTTGATTTATGAAATTATTATACAATAGTAATCTCTCATTCTCATCTTGGTTAGCCTTACCAATCACTTACTTTTCCTTACTTTTCAGTCATCAGTTTGAAATTATACCTATTTTTTTACATATCACTGAATTAACATTAAAATTATAGCTTTGATGTGATGTGATGTACGTTTACCATTTCTCTTTCAATTTTCCTACAGAAAATGATCTAATTAATCATTGATTTTTTTATTTATTTCCTTCGATTTAGCAACAAAACGTATTTGTAAACATATTTTTTTTGGATTTATTTATTTACAAGAAGATAAAAAAATTTGATGTGGACACGACATGACTTCTTTGTACGCCTATTAAAATTATACATACACATGTTTATAAGATTAAAAGTACATAAAATTTTATTTCATTAATAACTTCTGATATTTTTTCATATTTTTTTTTATTGTTATTATTGATTTATTATTTACCGTAAATTTTTTTTACTATTAGAGGTTAATAAACTTTAATAAATTAATGTATTTAAATTAAGAAAAGAAGATGTAATCTCCAAATATTTCATTAATTTAAGTTTTATTTGACTATAACTTTGGAACCAATAAAAATAAATACCACTTACGATATATCGTTGAAAAGCTCTCAATAAGGGCTTATTACTGCAGTTAAGAAAAAGTTCAAAATTCAATTTTTTTGGATTTTGGGCTTTTTTGGACATTTTTAGTCCAGTCGATTGCAATCAAAAGAGAAGTTGCACAACTTGATATTACAACAGTCCTAAATCCAAAATTTCAATATTTTACATCTAATCGTTTTTGTATTACGCGAGATACATACATACGTACAGATGTTACGCCGAAACTAGTAAAAATGTAAAAATTTCCGTTGAAATCTGAAAACTGAAATTTTTCGCGATTATAATACTTCCTTTACTTCGTACAAGGAAGTAAAAAACAGGAACTTTTAAAAAGTATAGTGGCAGCCATGTACATTTGGCAGCACTGCTTTATGCAAAGACAACCTTGCTACTCAGTCATCATGGATCAGTGAAACGGTCAACATTGTGCTTTCGTCACGAAATACTTTACAAAACTAACTATATTTTGGAAGATGCACAGAGGGGAGGAAGTTCCAACGATATTGCAGATTAGGGCGTGTTCGATCAAAATACGTAGTAAAAACGTGGATTAATATCTTTGAAGACATTGGATCGGTTTTGAAAGAGAAACCGACAGGACGACCTAGAAGTGTTTGTATTTCATACAATATTGAGTCTATACGCGTTACAGTCGTACAGAGCCCACGGCGTTCAATTCTTAGACAATTAGCTGTGATCGGGTTGTTCCGAGAGTGTTCGCCGAATAATTAATTTCGACTTAAAATTTCGTTCTTGCAAGTTACAGATCGTGCAAGAATTGAAGGACAACGATCATCAGTTCCGCTTTGATTTCTGTCAAAAAATTAAGGCGAACATTAACGAGGACAACGAATTTCTGGACAAACAGTGGATGTCAGATAAGGTACATTTTCATCTCACAGGTTACCTGAACAAGTAGGACTATTGTTACTGGGCAGACAGCAAACCCAATGAAGTTCATGAACGCCCTTTACAGAGCAGATATGGTTATGCAGTTTTGTCACGTGAAGTCACCGGACCATACTTTTCGAAAATGAGGAGCAGATCATGACGACTGTCGCTTCGGATCGGTATGTTCACATGCTGCAATCTTTTGTTACAACTGCATTGAACAATTTCCGAAACCAGCATGAAGCCTGGTTTCAAAAGGATGGTGCGACGTCGTACACTGCAAGGCAATCGATGGCAAATGTGCGAGAATTATTCTGTATCCATGACATCTCAAGATTCGGTGAAATTCCCTGGTCCCTCCAAGATCACCGAATTTTTCAGTTTGTTATTTTTTCTTGTATGGGTACCTTAAGAGTGTGGTCTGTAAGATTCGGCCAAAGACAATGGGAGAATTGAAGCAAGGAATTCAAAACGAAATTTGTGGCATCCCACCTGAGATGTTGCAATGAGCAACAGGGAACCTTAACGGCAAGTTGGCAGAGTGCATACTTAGGAATAGGATGTCATCTACCTAACGTAATTTTCAAAAACTGTATTAGCTATTTTGACAATTTGAATTTTTTGTATATATTATATTTTTTAATTGTAATGGTTAGGTTTCTGTCAATAAATAAATATATATACATATTCACACACACTTCTCGATTATTATTGTGCTTTCTCTTTCTTTTTTTTTTTTTTTATCTTTCCGTAGCGGAGGAAAAAGCTCTACCAGCCGCTGTCAAGCCCGCACTGACGGCAGTGCGGGGCTCTCACCCGCTAAAAAACCTCCCCTTCTACCATGCAGGGGCCAGATCTAAGCCATATGGTATTTACAGCCCCTGCATGATCACCCAGGCACTCCACTATCCGAATCCGTGTGATCGGAAGGCGTCCCCAGGGGGCGATCGACGAGCGACGACTCCGAGGAGCCCCCGCCGCCCGCCCCCAGAAGCTGGTCACCCCTGATCACCCGTCATCGAATTCCAAGCCTCCATAGATTCGCATCAACTGAGCCTGCCGTCGCCTCTCTTCATTGGCCTTCTCTCGTATCATTGATGCGATCGTAGTCGAGACACACTCCCACTTGTTGCCATTGCTGAGCATTACCTCCATTATATTGTTGGCCCCCTCCACACCCTGACCCTCGAGCACTACGCGGAAGTTGCACCATCTAGGGAAAAAATGCTACATGATCTGCTGTATCCAGTCCGCCGCAATCGTGACAGCGACTTGTATGGCATCTACCCATCCTGTACAGGTAGTCTCGAAAACATCCATGTCCAGACAGGAACTGGGTGAATTCGTAGCCTGTATTACCATGCTTTCGCTCCACCCAATTCCTGACGTCTCGTATGAGCCCATAGGTCCACCTTCCTTTGTCCGAATCTCGCCATCTGTCACGCCAAGCCATGTAGAGACCGTCAATTGCCTCCTTTCTGCAACTCCATTCACTATTGCAGCTCTCATTTGCGCTTGTAAGTCTATGGGCGGTACTCCAGCTATAACCAAAGCCGCCTCGGCGCTGATCGTTCGATACCCTGCGATGAACTTATGTTCAGCCTACGTTGTTGCATAACCAAACGCATCACGTTCCTTGCCCTCGACAACGCTCCCTGCCATATAGGAACTCCATATAACACCACAGAAGAGTACGCACTGGCCAACAGTTTCCTCTTACCCGTCTGAGGACCGCCCTTATTTCTCATCATGTTTCTCAGCGCCTTCACCACATTTTCGCCCTTTCTCACCGCCTCCTCAACATGTATAGTAAAGGATCGGTTCTTGTCCAACCACACGCCTAAATACTTCGCGGCTGGACTAGGATGGACTATCGTGTGTCCCATTCTAAAACGCAATGGATGCAGTCTGCGTCTTCCAGCCATAACAACCACTTTCACTTTGTCTTCAGCGAGCCGTAGACCATGAGGTATTAGCCACCTCTTAACCACATCAGCCGATTCTTCACCGGCCACCATCAGTTCTTCTTCCGTTTTGCACACAATTACAAGTGCCAAATCATCAGAAAACGCCACCGGGGTGACGCCCGCCGGATAGCGCTGACTTAGAACATTATCGTAAGCAATGCTTCACAAGGCCGGACCCAACACCGAACCCTGAGGGACACCCCTCTCCACCGGAAATTTCGTTTCACCACCTTCCGCCACCTTCCGACCTGCCCACCACGAATCTGTCCTTAAAATATTCGTGCAACACCCTACGCAGGTATGCCGGAATTCGTCTTAATTCTAGTTCACGAAATATAACTTCCCATGGCAGCTCATTAAACGCATTGCGAATATCTAACAGCATGACCGCTCCTATCTCTCTCGACCTCCGTGTGCCCTCCGTAGCTGATCGAATAAATATTCATCACTCGACCGATCGCATCAATCGCCGAGCGTCCAGGCCAAAAACCAAATTGGTCCTCATGAAGTCAATACCACACCAGGCACCGTCTCAGCCACAATTTTTACGACCTCCGGGTCGTAAAAATTCATTCCATCCGGCTCAGGACTCTTGCCGCCTTTAATCAACTTAGTCGCCTCACTCAGGTCTTGCAGCGAGAATGGAACCATTGATTCCACCATAATTTCCTCCCTTTGAAAGTCCACTCCTTTCGGAAACAGTTCATCAACGCCTTTCCTCAGCTCATCGTCGGTGAGGAGTGGCAGCCGTCTTCCAAACTTTTTTGTGATGATACGATAGGCATCACCCCACGGATCAATTTCCACAGCATCACACAATTGCTGCCACTTGCATTTTTTGGACGCAGCAATTGATTATTGTGCTTAGTTATATTCTGTATGTCTTATTTAATAAGAAATTATAGTAAGTGGATTAGTAAAGTCAGAAAGAAGGGAATAGTTTCTTGGAAAAGTAATGATAAATTTATGAACCGTGTTAAAGTGCAAACATAAATAAATAATAACTCCCTATTTAATCTACCATTTTTTTTATTTTTTTAATTGTTTACTCAGTTTTATTTACTAATACTATTATTAATTATTACTTTTTACCTGTTATTTTCAACATCTTTGCTCGACCGAGCACGAAATTTTCTTTTACGTTACATTAATAGACATATAACAGAGTTGAAAATAAAATAATTACATCATTTTACGTTTTACGTCAAGTTTACTTTTACGTCGCATATTTTTTTTTAAATATTTTTATTTTTTATTTTTTTAAAATATAATTCAGAATAGGGAAAAACAGATTTCTTTAGAATTTTAACCGTCAGCATTCAATAAAAATTGTTGAATTATGGATTCAGTTTTCACTGATATTTAATATATAATTAATACCAATTATATTTTTAAGTTTGTTTATCATTTTAATTATAACAAAATAATTTAAATTTTTAGAATATATTCGCAGAAGATATTCGTAGAATATATACTCGCAGAAGAACATGATTTTTATTTTTAATAAAATCAATCTGTCTTAACCATTATATCTAATAAGAGGTTGTAAAGTATCAGTAAAATATAGAATACGAAAAATAATCTACAGGTGATCTTTGGAATTTGACCTTGGGATATGTTACGTCGGAAATATTTGAAAGTATATGTTTATTAATAAGTACCTATTACGTCACTATAATAACAATTAACACGTACATATAAGATATTTTTATTTATTTTGCTATACAGAATCCTCAAACATGAACTTATAGCTTTGATTAGGAACATTATTATTACTTTTATTAGCAATTTAAAAAAAAAATTCATGATATTGAGATGCAGAACATCTATGATAATAAAAATATTAACGCTGTTATTCACCATTAAGATGGAGTGGAAGTTTTTGAAATTTCTTGTGATAAAATAAATTTTACAATTATGTATACAGAATCAGAAATAAAAAAAATGGAAGGATATGTGTTGTAAAATCTCGAGTGAAGGAATTTAGTGAAGCAACCAAGATCACTTTGGTTGTAAAAGAAAGAGTAGATAATCATTTTTAAATTAAGATAAATATTTTCATTTGTAAAAAAAGATAACTGAAACGCAGAATGTAGTAGATATGCAAATTGAATGGAGAAATAATATGAAACATACAATTTTTTTTTTGTATATTTTTTCCTGTAATATTCCAAACGCATGAAGGAATATTAATTGAGGATATATTTGAATAAAAAACGAGCATAAAAATCCTGTCTCCAAACAGCTTGAGCACTAGTGCATTTCCTTTCTGTTGGTAATACCTAACGGTGGTCCCTGAGATTAAAAAAAAAAAAAGAAAAAAGAAAGATATTTTAATTGAGAAAAAAAAATAGAATGGAAAACATGCGTAGATGTGAATCAGAGTTAAAATAAATTCATCTTTCAAGTTTCGTTAAAACAAGTGAAATCATTCATAAATATTCGGTTCCAGTTTTCAATAAAATGTAATATTATATCAGTGCTCCATATACACGATCGTAAAACTAAATTTCATAATCATACATTTACCGTAATTATCTGTAATCACCGTTATTCACCGTAATATTCATCGTTAAACGGATACTAAAAGTGTGTGTTATAAATAAATCTAAATTAAATTAAATATCTGTAGTGAAGACCACATTTTAGAAATGTTTTTAATTAAATTTTTAAAACATTAACCTTTTTTATCGTTAGATTGGTAAAATTAACTGAGACTGTACAACACTACTCTTCATTTACACTCATAGATATCATCCTCATTCATCCTCTGAAGTATTATCTAAACGGTAGTTACCGGAGCCTAAATAGGAAAAAGAAAGAAGATTATCATAACCTACGTTTGTTTCGCTCGCTAACCTCGTCTAATTAACGTTAAATAAACAAATTATATATATTCTTCTCCAACATTGGAGGCGATCGATCAAATTCACCGGTAATGAATAATCGCTTGACTAATTAAATTTATTGTATTTATACACTTGGTCATATCTTTCTGGACTACCTACAGGACAATAAACTTAAAATTTTTATGGCATTTCTGTTAATCAATTAAATGACAAATGTCTCATTGAATTTTACTAAATTTAAAAAAAGATTTCATATAACATAATTTTTGTGCATTTTTTTAAAATTATTTTTTTATCGTTTTACTTTGACATATCATGGATCTTAATTTTTTTCTTAACCCTTTTAGGTGATTTTTTCATGCAGATTTAACTGAAATATAAATTTTGAATCATATAATATCCTGTTGTCTTTAGAATATAAATTCTGCTTTCCGTTTCTTTTTCTTGGACAATCTACATTGGCTCGAATATAATAAAGTATAATTCTACATTGTTCATTCTACAATGAACATTTATAATTCATTATAATTAGTCATATAATTCATTATAATCAGTATAATTCATTTATACATTTTATAATTCTACAATGAAGAAATTTAGTTATCCGACCTTGTGAGAAACCGCAAAAGACCATGTTATGTGATGCACGTATGTAGAATTATAAGACTTCTACTGTCCCTGTCGATGTTGTAAATTACATATAATGTACGTTAAATCTGAAAGGTTTAAGACGAGATATCTCGATTTTTTATGACTTTATTAACGGTGCTACATGTCTTGTACAGAAGCTCACATTACCTGCCGTACAAAAGACCATTTATCATCATCTAAAATGACGCTTTATGTAGAATATCAGGATTCCCGCTGTCCCTACCTACCCACCGACGACGAGAAACCTTTTTCTGGTCAATTTTCAGACCGATATTTTGTCCTTAAAAATTTTTCAGCATCATGGTACCACCGCGAAAAGCTGCTGTATCGATTTCAATAATATTTATTTGAATCAGAATAATAAGAAACACGTCACGTGCGAACAAACATACAGAAAAATATTTAAGTCGAATATCCCTCCTTTTTTGAAGCTCTTTTGTATCTAAAAACGTTTTTTCACATCATTCTTCTACTTCGAAAAGCAGCTACGTCGATTGCAACAAGATTTATTTGAATCGGATTAACAGGAAACAAATTACGCGCGAACAAACCCGGATGACGAAAAAAAAGGTTTTTCGTCAATTTCAGACCGATTTTTTTTGTCTCTAAAAATTTTTCAACATCATGATATTACCGCAAAAAGCAGCAGCGTCTATTACAACAATAAATATATTTTTTTAATACTTTTATTTATAGTCGCATCAACAATTAGAGTCATTAGCGATTTATCAGTGTAATGAAACTGTACCGGTAAATTTGTAGTCTTAAATAAACTGAGGTCGAGTACTTCTGAGATGTTATGGTTAATTGAAATCCACTACCAAAGAACACGGGTATCCACAATCTAGTTTTCAAATCCGAATAAACGTAACTACCTTTATTAGGATTTGAGCCTGAGAACTTCGACTTTGAAATCAGCTGATTTACGACGACGAGTTTACCACTAGACCTACCCGGTGGGTTACAGCAATTTTTATTTGAATTAGATTAATAGAAAAAAACGTTATGCGCGGGTAAACATTAAAAAATTACAAATACCTAACCTTCTTTTTTGAAGTCGGTTAAAAACAAATTTTTACAGTATGAAATTTTGTACTCTATTTTGACTAGATATCTTCTCATCTAAACCTAGAAAAACTTGAGAATATTAATCGAGAAAGAATAAAAAATTACATTAGTGGAAAATGTATCTTTATGCTTAATATTAACAATTTATAAACATTTTCATTCAAATCATAAAATTTTCATAAAATGAAAATTAATTGAGATGAAAATCCACTAAGCGTATATCGTTAACATTGAATACAAAATACCAGTTTATTAAAGAAATAATAAATTATATTTTTTGTACTTTAATCATATCTGAAATGTATGTAATTTAAAGAATTATTCCTGTTCATTAAAATTTACATTCATTTCTCTAAAAAAAAAGTAAATACTTTGTCCTGTATGAAATAATTTAGTTCACTTTGTTTTAAAATGTTTTGTAAAAAAAGATTCTGTATCTACATACATTTCTTACTAATGTATATTTTTTGTACCATCATAGTGGTTTTTATAAAAACATCATTAAACATGAATATTTTTACTTTTTGTTCCATTCAAAATAAAGTTGTATAAGTATAAAAAAAGCATTCCGGAAATAAAATTCGTTTTACTTTGATGCTGTGTTTTCACTTTATTTTTACAAAAATATTTCTACGTGAATTATTACTCACGTCATAAAATTTCTGGAATAAAAGAATGGGTAATTTATTGAAAATTTTATGAGTTTTTTACTCTAATGAGATAAAATAATTAAATTTTCTTTAGATAAAAAAAAAACAATAAATAATTAATTTAATCTAAATTAATATTTTCAAGAGCTTTTATGATTACTCTTTATAAATAAATCTAAATTAAATTAAATATCTGTAGTTAAGACCACATTTTAGAAATGTTTTTAATTATATTTTTAAAACATTATAACAATTAGATATTTTAAATTATTTAATACGCTAGAAATCAGTGGTAGAGAATCAATCGTATTATTTTTTTCTTTCCCCGCTATTCCACTATAATATACACAAAAATTATTGTAAACGGATAAACTTTAGAATATACAACTTTTATCAACTCTCGACTTTTAAAGTCCAAGAATTCAAAAAAAAAACTAGGACTAAATTTTTACAACCGATATGTGTGTATGCGTTTTACATTTATTATCAGTTTAACGACGGTTATTACGGTGAATAACGGTGATTACAGATAATTATGGTGAATGTATGATTTTGAAATTTAGTATTACGATCGTATATATGGAGCAGTGATATAATATTACATTTTATTGAAAACTCGAACCGAATATTAATGAATGATTTGACTGGTTTTAACGAAACTTGAAAGATGAATTTATTTTAACTCTGATTCATATCTAAGCATGTTTTTCATTCTATTTTTTTTTTTTCAAGTAAAATATCTTTATTTTTTTATTTTTTTTAACCTCGGGGACCACCGTTAGGTATTGCTTCAGAGGATGATATGAATGATTTGGAGCGTGTGTGAAAATGCCATGAGGGGGATTCGAACCAGGGACCTCCGGATGAAAAAACCGAGACGCTACCACTCACGCCACGGAGGCCGTATTAATTAAAATATCTACACTAATTGTATAGATTTGTTGTGTTAGAATTGTGTATTTCTTGTTAAAAGATTCTTTTTAACATTAAACTCAATAAAATATTCATAGTGCTTAATTTTTTTAGACAGTTTCAATTCTGTAATTTAGGCTCAAACATTCTTACACTCCTGGTTATTATAAAGTAGAACTTTGTAAATTGCAGCTATTTTTATTTTATCAAGATCAAAATTTTGGTTTTTCTTTACATTTTTCATATCTTTGGTTTTAAAAAAAAAACAAATATTATATTTGGTTTGGATATTTTTGGTTTTAAGAAAACCAGGCAAAATTTGGTATTTATAGATAATGTAGTTGTTATCTGTTTTTCGTAAAATGTCAGGAAAGACTGTACCTATAAATGTAGGTTTTATATGATGATTTTTGTGTATATGTGTATTATAAATAAACAATTATAAATAACTTTATAAAGATAGCCAAGATAATTTACCCTTAAGGTAATTCTCCTTTCACCCAAGATGCGGTTTTAAAATAGCCGAGAAAGTTTTGTAAACACATTGTTACCTTTTTACTTCTTTATACGAAGTAAAGGAAGTATTGTGATCGCAAAAGATTTCGGTTTACAGATTAAAACAGAAATATCCATTTTGACCATCCCTGAATCCATTTTTACTAGTTTCGGCGTGACGTCTGTACGTAGTATATACGTATCTCGCATTACTCAAAAACGATTAGCCGTAGGATGTTGAAATTTTCGATTGATGACTGTAGTAATATCTAGTTGTGAACCTCCCTATTTGATTGCAATCGACTGGACCAAAAGTGTTCAAAAAGCCCAAAATCCAAAAAAATTGGATTTTGGTTTATCTTAACTGCAGTAATAAGCCCTCACTGAGAGCTTTTCAACGATGCATAAGTGGTACTTATTTTCATTGGTTCCAGAGTTAATACCAAATAAAATTTTAATTAATGAAATATTTGGATCTTAGGGGAAGGCTGATTCAAACCAATCAGACTTCATCTCCTTTTTTTAACTTTTTTTTTTTAAATTAAAATATATTGATTTATTAATAATTATTAACCTTTCATTGTAAAAAAAAAAACTTTTACGATGAATAATAATTCAGTAACAAAAAAAAATATATGAAAACATTTCAGAAGTTATTAATGAAATAAAATGTTATGTAGTTTTCGTTTTAAAAAAAAATGTTTATATGTAATTTAATAATCGTACAAGGAAGTCATGTAGTGTCCACATCACATTTAAAAAAAAAAAATATATATATATATATATAAAAAGTTTTTATAATTAACTAAAAGAAAAGTTCTAATTAAAACGTGAACTGAAATATTTTTAAAAAGAAACAGGAAAATATCTAGTATAGGATAGTATAGAATATCTAGTATAGGACATTAAGAATTCATTAATTATAATGAAAATGTTTACTTCGTTTAAAATTAAACCTACTATTAAAACTTAAAATGTAGGTAAAAGTTATAATGCATCACTTAATAACTTCCTGTTAACGAACGATTTTACCAACTTTACGGTCTCAAATGAAGGAAATTAAATTAAATCGATAGAAAATAATTTATATTGTTCTATTTTAACTACAAGTGAATTAATATAATACTGTATCTATATGTATTCTATTATCTAGATTTATTTCTTTAGGTAGGTGGTCTAAATAAGTAGCTGTAATTTCCTAATGTTAATTTTTATAATGAAATGAGTTACGTTTTTTTAATTACTTTACGTAAGATCTACTTTGTATACATAATAAAAACGTATATGCTTGTAACCTTTTATATCCATTTCAAGTATATTTATTTATAATATATCAGCGAGAAAATAGTACATTTTACTAAAATAAATGCAATAGTTAAGATCCCGAGTTCGATTTCTGATTTGTGTGTGATATTTTTCATCAATAAGAATTTTAATCCATTACCTACGTTCAAGTAAAATTATAAATAGAAATTACCAGTAAATATAATTATTTGTTTATTTATTTACATAGTGAAAACAGGTTTAAGCCCTCTTACAGTTAATAGATGGATTAATGAATTTTGTAGCTTGTACGAAAAATGCCATTCCTGATCGGTATTTGAACCCGGGACCTCCTAATGAAAGGCCAAGATGCTACCATTCCTCCACGGAGATCGGCAATAATAATAATAATCTATTTTTATAAAAATATTAGAAAGGCCACAGGTTATATCTGTAATATACAGATATATGTTATTTTAAATGAGCTTAAACATTTTTTTTTTGTAAATAATAACCAACTACTGTGATACAGGAAATCAGAATATTTCTTTCCTAAATAGATTATTGAGGTCTATTTAAGATTCACACATATGGTATTTTGCATCTGCCGTGCAGCTACTGCATCTTGAATGCTTTCGACAGTTTTTCAATACATTTTGGGTAACGTGGTCATATCGTTCCGTATCTAAACATAATATAAATTTATTAATAGGAATAAAACAGAAGGAAATTAATTATAATTATAAAATGGAAGAAAAAATAAAAAACTAGCAATTCATTTTTGATTAAGCCAAAAACTTTTTGGCGTGCTCCAGAAAGTTATTTCAACTCAGTCATTTTAAATTCTGTTCGTATCTTTACAATAAAATAGTTTTTTTTATTGAAAAACAATAATTAACCAAAGTGATTCTTTTTTCACATTTTTACATAAAAATATATATTTATAATTGTATGTTATCTAAATATAATTTAAAAATATTGTTAATTTTATGATGGTTAAAAAAGTACCAAAAAAGATGCTGATTATTTTTATAATTATGGAGGACTTAATGAAAGTTGAACGGTGGGACTATTGTGTTTTGTGTTCTAGAAAAATGAAAAAAAAACTTTTCATTTTTGGGGGTCCCGTACTCAAAAAGAAGCATTCAGGTAAAATGAATTTTTAAGAAAATAGTCCCTAAGTGGTGATAATAAATTTAAAAAAATAACTTTTTAAAATTGTATAAAAATACAGATATTGTCATAATAAATTATTAGTCATAATTCGAAATAAACTAAGTTGTAATTTTCTAGCAAGGGGTGAAAATATCTGGCGATTTTTTTTTTAAAAGAAATTCTGAACAGTAAGAGCTGTCATAAAATTAAGATTTTTTTTCATTTTAAATCCAATGGGTAACATGTGAGATTGATTTAAATTTAAAATAAATGTAAATTTATTTTTATTAAAAAATATATTTTTTTACCACAGACTACTGAAGTAGGATGGGAAAAAATCTTTTATAGTGATTTGAAGGCCTATTGATTTAGAAAATATAGACGCAAAAACGCTCTCATTATCTCCTTTTATGAAGCAAGATGTAGCTAAAAAAAAATATATATATATATATATATATAGTCATATTTTTGGGAAGGGGTGATTATTAAATAAAAGTTTTTGGCAATTTGTGTGATCTTGATAAAAAAAAAAATATCAAACTTGGTACGAAACGTTTTTGCTTAGGTGCCCAGTAAAGATCTGAAAATTTATTTCGGCCAAAATAGCCCCATCCCTTTTTCCAATTTATGGAAAAATTTAATACATCTTTCCCTCTAAAGGTATGTAGCTGTGAAACAAGATTGAAGAAAATCGGTCAACAGATTTTTCACAGATTATTTTACAATTTACTAGTTAAATTGTAAAATCTAAATTAGTTACTGTAATCGCGAAACATTTAGGTTTTCAGATTTCAACGGAAATATTAATTTTGATCATCCCTGAATTTATTTTGACTAGTTTCGACGTGACGTCTGTACGTACGTAATGTATGTATGTACGTAAGTATGTACCTCGCTTAACTCAAAAACTACTAGCCGTAGAATGTTGAAATTTTGGATTTAGAACTGTTTTAACATCTAGTTGTTCACCTTCCCTTTTTATTGCAATCGACTGGACCAAAAGTGTCCAAAAAAAAGAAAAAAATTTGGATTTTAACTGTAGTAATAAGCCTCATTGAAAGCTTTTTAACGATATAGCATAAGTGTAACTTTTTTTCATTGGTTTTAGAGTTATAGCGCAATAACATTTTAATTAATGAAATATTTGGATGTTACAAGGGAAGGCACATCGGCGAAAATCCGACTTCATTATTTTTTCTTTTTTTTAAATTTAAATACATTGATTTATTAATAATTATTAACCTGTGATTGTAAAAAAAGTTTTACAATAAATAATAATTCAATAATAACAAAATAAAAAAAACAAATATGTAATCAAAAATAAATGTTTTTTAAGAAGCGCACAAGGAAGTCATTTGGTGTCCACATATTTTTTTTTTTATTTTTTTTTAAATGTCTCCTTAAAGTACAAATATTAACAAAAGACTAATTTTTTTTTAGATTTTTTTCCCCATCTTTATACTTTTTCGTTATAGCTGTAGCAGCACCGCTAAAGCAGGGGAAGTAAAAATGAAAAAAAATATTTTTTTTTATTTCACAATTAACCTATTCAGGATTAAAGAACGAGAAAAAAATTTCGTTATTGAATTTTTGGGAAAAGAAAAACACCTCTCAAACTTTGTTTTCTAACCAATATGTAAAAAAGATATAAAAATAAGGAACTTGATTTCTCGATCAATTGCAAAATGGCAGCCACGTACATTTTTAATTGTTAATATCTATGCAACCGCTAGTTTATTTAAATGTTATGTTTTACAAAAAAATGTTCAGCATTTTATGACAAAGAAAGTGACACCTTATTTATTCAAGCAGTTTGTAAACAATAAAGTTACGACAAAAATTCTTGAAGTGAATGACTAAATTAAAAAAACAGTTTTTATTTCCTTCCAAATAAAATTAATAACTCATGATTTCAACTGAAATAATTTTATTAATATTATCATGTGATAAATTATAATAATCTAATAATATTGAAAATATTACAGTAAAATAAATATTATGGCCCATTTAAAAACATTTGTATACGAGTGTCTTCTATAAAAGAATTACGCAAAATAATTCTAAATGGCATTGAGAGGATTCGTCGGACACCTGGCATCTTTGAAAGAGACCAGTAGTCAGGGAAAAACGCCTGGATGCATGTATTTTGAATGAGGGCCGCCATTTTTAATAGCTACTGTAGTTCCTTTTATTAATGTTTTATTATCTGATACGATAATCTATTATTAAATAAATTTTAATTGAAAAAAGAAAAAACAGTTTGTTTAATAACCAATGTATATTCAGTAAACGTAAAACGTGTAATGTAGATTATTTTTCAATATTATTATTTGTTATGGAAATATTATTATGGAAATATTATATTTCCATGATTTCAACATTTTAAAGAAAATATCGCTGTAACTTTCTTATTAAGTAAAATATCGAATTCGTTTAAAGTTCCTACTGTTCTTTGGATAAGGGTCTAAAACGTATCTAAGTAAAGTCTTTTCATATCACCAACCATTGGCCCAGGGGAAAAAATGGGATTTCGAAGACAAAAAAAAGAAATCATATCTCCCGTAATAGGCACAGCATCGAATCGGTTTAAAGTGGTCGTTAGTCCTCTAAAACTTTTGTCTGAAAAATTTTATCTGGCCAACCCTTACGGCAAGGGATGACCAAAATATTGCTGGAATTGTAAGAAAATGGGGCGTGTCGTATGCTAAACATGTGAAAATTTTCACATGCAACCATTGTCGTATTGAGTAAATTTGTAGTATTTCTTAACTTTAAGGTGAAAATCTTTTTTATCCCTTACTTAGCACTGGTGAAATCTACCACCCGTCTTCCGGCGTGCCGAAAGGGATTTTTTTTAATTTTACTGTTATTTTTTACTTCTTATACTAACTTCTTACTTTATCGTCTGTGCAATTTTTCATTTGTGATACACCATGCGGTACCGGTAAAACTGCTTAACCATTTCGATTGAAAACTTTGAAATTTTTTAAAATTTAAATATGGCTGATTTTCCTAAGATTTTATACTACTTGTCCAGACTGACTAATAAATTCTTGTGCACTAAAATAACATTTTTTTAAAAATAAATAAATAAAACAGTGATTTATTGCCCGACTGCAAAAAATAACTAATCCAGTTTAACTCCTTATTGTTTACGTTTCATCTATAAATATTCTTTCCCCATAAATATCTATCTGAATGAGAGCTCGTGTCACTTTAAGTTTTGACGTTAGCTTATTCCGCATGAGCTTTTACTGAATAGAATTTTATCTCAAAAACGTTAAAGTTTATGCGTGACTAAAAGAAAAAACTTGATGTGGATACCACATGACTTCCTTGTACGCCTATTAACTTACATATACACATTTTTTGCTGTATTTCATTTGAAAGTGAGATAAAATTCTACAATTCTTTAATAAAGCGGACAGTTACGCAATTGCATTGTGGTGAACAGTTTTATATTAATAAATTTAATATTTAACAATTAATAAATTTAATAAATTACATTAATTTTTAATTAAAAAAAATTTTTTTTAATAAATTTAATTTCTTATAATTTTATTTTTTATATTAATTTTGTCTCACGTCGGTCAAGTAGATATGTGGTGTAAGTGAGAAGTGTCGGATCCGTAATCATGCACACATCGATTCGAATCCGACTTCGTAAACATTTATTTTATAACTTTTTTTTTAATCAAAATATATTGATTTATTAATTATTAACTTCTGAAAAACTTCTAAATTAAAATGAAAAGTTCATAAAATTTTATTTCACTAGTAACGTAACCTCTAGTTTTTTCATTTTTTTTTTCAATCGGAGGTTAATAATTATTAATAATTCAATACATTTCAATTAAAAAAAAGGTTAAAAAATAAAAGGAAATGACATCGGATTCGAATCCATGTGCCTTTCCCTTGTAAGATCCAAATATTTCATTAATTAAAATTTTATTTAGCTTAACTCTGGAACTAATGAAAATAAGTGCCACTTATGAATTTCATTGAAAAGCTCTCAATGAGGGCTTATTACTAGAATTAAGAAAAAGTTCAAAATTCAAATATTTTGAATTTTAAACTATTTTTTGGACACTTTTGATTCAGTCAATAGCAATAAAAAGGGGAGGTGCACAACTAGATGTTGTAGCAGTCCTAAATCCAAAATTTCAACATTCTAGAGCTAATCGTTTTTGAGTTATGCGAGATACATACAGACGTCACGCCGAAAGTACTCAAAATGGATTCAAGGATGGTCAAAATGGATATTTCCATTGAAAAGTGAAAACTGAAATTTTTCGCGATCACAATACTTCTTTTACTTTGTATGAGAAAGTAAAAAAGAGAGAGAGAAAAGCTGACATCGATTCGGTTACACTATGAAGAGAATCCTGGTTTCGATGTAATTCTAGAGGCTTGCTCACTAATCACTTTACTAATCAATCAGTCAGCCAAGATGTCTTAATATTTTCAATACATAAAATTATTTATAAATATACTGGTAAAAGATTAATATTGCTTTTTCTATTATTTTTCTTAAAATTACGGATCATTATTTTTTTAAATATTTATTTAAAAACCTTGGCAACATTACAAAAGCTGTTGCACTGTGTAGGCTAATCTCTAAACATCCTACGACGTTTTGTGATTTTCCTAAATCCATTATGATTGATCGGTGAGATATAAAACTTGGTTTTATATGATTATGTTCATACGTATGTGCGCTTGCTTGTAGGCGTATTTGCGTAATATATTTATAATTCTCGCTTTTACATGCGTATATTATCAACCAATTGATATATATATATATATTTTTTTTTTGTATTTGAATTACGTTTCAATATAGTATTATAATTCATAATATTTATCTGTATTTTTATCTTAAACATATTCTAGCACATTTATCACAGGTTTCAAAAAAAAAAATGACATTCGATGCAATAGAGTTAATATTATATTCAATCATTTCCGCTGAATTTTCTTTTCTATTCCCTTATTTTTCCGTTTTTCAATGACACCTGCGTTTCTAAAGCAATTTCATTTCTCTCGCTCTCTCTCTCCGCTTTTCATTCAAGTTTTTTCAATTATTTCTCTCTTGTTAAACTCATCCGTTTTGCCTTTCACTCATACTTCAAATACTCATCGCGTGGGAGTGGATAAGAATGTGTGAATGAGTGAATATATTGTGTGTGTGCGCACGCGCGCGCGCGTTTGTTTCTATAAGTAAGATATATTTTTTTTACACGAAAGTAGCTTTTAAAAACTTAAGTCTTTTTAAACATTATTTTTTTGAGATTTTAGGGGCTCAACTAATGTGTGGTTATTAGGCTCTTTCCACATCAAAAAAAAAAACGAAAAATTCTTTCGCGTGCTGTTAAAAACAATAGGGACATAGTCAGAAAACTAGTCATGTCAAATCAAATCGTCTAAAAAAAATACTTGTCGAAGGATATAAAACCCTAAATAAACACAAGATGACAAGGGTGTAAAAGGTCCTTGTCACTTAAAAAACACTAAAACTAACACATTAAAAAACACTCAAATCATTTCTAATGAATGTAAAAACTATAAAAATAAAATTAAAACATTAAATAAGAAAATTAAATAAAATTACATAACAACTAACTTCTTAGTTTGTATCGCTTAGGTTTATCCTTAGGCCATTTTTTTTCTTTTTTTCCATATTCCAGAAGCCCGATTTCAAACTGCAGGGTGTTTGAGGCTTTGGAAATGGATTCTTCCAGGGAGGATCTCCTGCTACCGGCATCAGACGATGCCGGCTCCAGTTGTGTGGTCAGTACTGCATCAGAGTCGAGACTCTATACATTCCCCTCTAAAGTTTATGGGGGACTGAAGTGCCCGCCTTTACATTTAAAGACCTCCGTCCAGTCGGAGGCTCCATCGTTGGACGTTCAAAGTCCTCTTTTTGTAGTATTTTAATTTCTGGCTTTGTTGTTACCTGAATGGGCATTTTCTCTATTTTGACTTTAATCTGCTCTGACTAAGCTTTGGGCTTCTTCTCTGTTTTAATCGCATTTTTTCTATTCTTACGACTGGTTGATGGCTCAATCCTGGGTTGTACAGAACTTTTAGATTTAGAAGCGTCTGCTCTCTTCTATGTCGATTTTTCATTGATGATTTGTCGACCATGCGTGCTAAAACTGGTACCAGTTTAAAAACAAAGCCCTCTGGTTTAAAGGAAACTGCAGCAACCTGTGCATATGACGCAGTCTTTGGCGTTTTTACAAGCACAATTTTCCTGGCTTCAAAGTAGCTGACTTTCTGTGTAGTCTTGATCTCTTGTACAATTATTTTTTGTTTGTAGATTGGACAATTCCTAGCTTACAGAGTGGTGTCCATGACAGTTGACGCATACAGGTGGATCCCTGCACAGGTCATGAGGCCATGACCCGTGACTTAAAACTAAAAAAATAAAAATCTGATTTCAAATAACTACATTGCATTTACGACACTTAACACAGACTATAATGATATTATTACTAAATAATTAGAATTTTTAATTTTTATTTTTGTATAGAGGAATGATATGCCACTATTTGATTTGTCTTATCACTCAATAATTCTTTTTTCTTTAAGGGAAGAAATTTGTATAATCATAAAAATTCCAAATTTTTTGATGTTTTTGGTGCGTATTGAATTCATTTCAATCAATTTCATATTCTTTTCTACGTATTAATGCTATATTCTCTAAATATATATATATACATTAACTTGTGAACGATAAAAATAATATATAAAAATAGTTAAATGATATTTGAAGTAATTCCCAAGAAAACTAGAAGAAAATAAAATTTTATTTTCCACGAATCTTATATCTTATATTGTACTAAATTATAGCAAACCATGTTGCTATTTTGAAAAATTTTAAATACAAACCTGATCTCCTATATATATATATATAGGATTCATTTATATATATATATATATAAATGAATGTTTATTTGTCCCGTATGCGTTCCTATACCATTCATCCGATTGCGATGAAACTTTGGTGAGTAGTTTTGCGTACGCCCCCGAAGTTTTTTGAATTAGTTTGGACCCGTTAGGTGGCAATGGGGTCGAAATATTTTAAAAAAATTGTATTTATGCTCCGATTTGGCACATATTCAGAATACGTGTTACATGAAAATAAATATTTTTGCGAAAAATGGACCCGCTAAGTGGCGCTGGGGTTGAGATAGTTAGATAAATTGTATTCAGAATTGGCTTATATTCAGAATATATATTAGTTACGTAAAAAAAAAATTTTTACAAAAACTATACCCGCTAGGTGGCGCCGGTGTCGAGATATTTACGAAACAAACGACAAATATACAAACAGACTTTCTTCTTCTATGTATATAAAAGGCAATATTCGTATGTGTATCCGCTATAGTCTAAAAAAACTACTGGACCAATTTATGGTCGGGTTTTTGCAAAATGGTCCGCGTTGTCCGGAGAAGTTATAAAGCTATTGAAATCCTCGATCTGACCAGAAGAAAAAAAGTTAGGGTTATTTTTAACCGACTACTGTGTTTATAGAGTAGTTTGAATTAAATCCGATAGGAAGTGCTGTTTTGACAATTGGATTTATTTACATTATTTTTATAAAGTGAAAAATTAAATTTTGTGAAGTTCGTAATGTTTTGTTAAGTTTCTTAATGTTCAGTATTAATTGTGATAATTTTGCAGCCGTATCTCTTTTCGTTAAAAAGTTATTTTTCACCGTTCACTGTGTGTGTTTGCAGAATGGTTTGAATTAAATCTGATAGGTAGTGCTGTTGTGTTTTCAATTAGATTTATTTACATTCTAACTTTTATAAAGTGAAAAGTTAAATTTTGTGAAGTTCCGTAATGTTCAGTTTTTTAATGTTTTATCAAACTTTCAATTGTGTTCATTTAATCTGTATATATATATATATATATATATACTCAAATTTAGCAATAGCGAAGCATTGCTGGATCTGCTAATATTTAATATAAAAATTTAAGATAAATTAATTGTTAATCAATAAGATATTTATATTGTACTGATAAAAATTATAAATTTAACCCCGTTTTTTATTTAATTCACCAGTTTTAGGAAAAAAGGAATAATTGTTCTGTCAGAAGTTTTTTAATTTTCTTTTTTTTGATGCTGCTACAATGACGGTTTCTGTAAATAAAATATTTTTATTTATAAAAACTCAAAAGTGAAGCTATATAAGTAGGTCGATCGGAAATGAAATAACTAATGTAGAAAATAAATAAATAATAAAAACAGAATAATAGACCAGTAAGGTATTACTCTAATACGTTTACCTCAATAATGTCATGTACATTGCTACAGACAGTATAGAAGGCGAGGTACTTGGTATGAATGTTGATTAATTGAGTGGGTGGGTATCTGACTGAGGTGTGGTATGTAACCTAATAGTGCTCGCTGGCAAAACAGCTACAATAACTATAAGATTCATGTATGTCTTAACTTATAATTTTTAGATTTATCAGAAATATAAGAGTTACTTAATTCGTTCGTGTTACTTCAAATAATACTTTTTATCATTTACCCGGGAGGAAAGCTCGCCAAAATTTTCAAGAATTATTTGCTGGAACATTTTTTTGCATTTTTAATTTGCTATATAATTATTTTCCTTGATTCTTATGCAATATAATAATAATAATAAACATGGATCATTTTGAATTTCGAATTTTTCAAATTGCTCATGAAATTACAAAAAATAAAAACTACAACCTTCTCACTTTTCACACGACCAAAACAACAGAAAAAAATAAAAAAAATAACTTTTTTTATGTCACCTTAATTTGTTACGTTTATTTTACTGTATTTTAAAACTTTTTAAGTTTGGATATACAGCGTGTCCCACGAAGAAACAGATATAATTAAAAAACGTTCATATAAACATAGGTCTGTAAACGCTTTTTTTCGAATTATGGCTAGCGAATGATTTTAGCTCTTCTAATAAAAAGAAGCCCTATTGTAATTTTTGGGACCCAAGTTAAGGAGTAAAGTTGGTGGTTTTTTTATGTAATTTGAGCTGGGAAATAGGATAAAACAGAATGTAACTTCAGTCGTTTTTAAAATATCCGACGTAATACACAAAATTCGGTGTCGAAAAACAATTTTTTTTTAGGTTTGTAGTACAATAGCTTTGTTGAATCACTAATAAATGAGGAAGATTTAATAACGAAACTTGTAGAGAATTTAATTCGGAGAAAATTAATATAAATACTACCAATAAAAGTAAATACAACATTTTAAAAATGGTTTTTTTTTTAAGCAAAACAGACGAAAAGTAGATAAAAAATCGTGTTATTCTTTCTTTACCTAATAAACATCCATTTAATAAATAAAAACGCTAATTACTGAAAATAATTTTAAAAGACAAAATTTATAAAATCATATTTTATTTGTGTATATTCAATAATTTACACAGGTAAAACAAGATGGTTACGTAAAAACCTAAATTGAAATGCAAGTTACTTTAGAAATATTAAAAAAAAAAAATGGATTGTATACATTGGCAATACTGTTATTTTATTTTGAAAGTTTCTTTTGAAACTTTTTCTAGAAAAAAGTTCAGTATATATACTACAGTTTAAGATTTAGTAAGTTGAATATGCTTGTTTGGACAGCTGGACATTCAATTCTCTTCTTTGTGTGACTATCAGAGAGCGAATTGAATGGGGTTTTTTGTTGTGTCCATGTTTTTGTTGATTTTTTACAACGACATTAAAGTATTTTCATTTTTGATTATTAATAATAAAAGAGTTAGTTTGCAACAGTGTAATTGTACATAAAAATAAATAAATGATTTTTAAAATGTATGTGTGTGTGTGTGTGTGTGTTTTTTGTGTTGTGTAAACTATTTATTATAGCCATTTGTCCTTTAGAATAGATTTTTTAATTAAAAATTAAAATATTGAACATCAAGTTATCTCCCATGAACAAAATTAATGTTTAACATCAGAATGAAACAAATTCATTCTAAATTAGCCGCTGGAATAAGCATTAGAATGATACAGCTTTGCATCACATCTGATATTTTTTAATTACTTTCTCACTGAAGATTTTTTGTTTTTTTAAATTTATTCTTTTGTTGGAGTTGAAAAGTTTAATTTTTTTACAAAATTTACAATTTTGGGGGTTAGACAATAGTTCCAATATTACTAAGTGTTTGGGTTATTGTATCTGTTATGTACTGTTATCAACAGATTTTGGGAAAAATTGTTAATTATGCAAGATGGGCATTAATTGCTTAAGGCCTTGAAGTTATACAATGACATCTCTGTAGATAGGCATCCTTTCTCATTATCAGTTTTTTTTTCTGAACCATTGATCCTTTCTTCCTCATTTTGGTACAGTGTATGTATATCACATCTTAGTAAGTCCAATCTAAGAAAGCTGATAAAAACCGTCAACATATACCGTCATATGCACCCTTGTATATGATCTGCAGAACACAGATCTACTTATTTTAGAAACTTTAGAAAGTTTAGAAACTTTGAAGTGCTTATCAGGAAAAACATACTAATCCCAACTAATATACAGATACTGTACTGAATATGATGGCTAAATTTACCATGAAGATATTTTGATAAGGAGCGAATAGTTTACATATGTTTACTAACTTTTGCTCTATTAAATCTACAGCCAATGAGCAGAAAGCTTGTCCTTTTCTGCTGAGCATTTCTGAAACCTAAAGTTTTTTCACTTGATTTAAACATAATTTAATGTTATAGAGTAGTAAATTAGTGTATTTTACTTTGTAAAAAAAAATACTAAAAGAGATATTATTTTTCATATGCCTTGTATATGAAATATAATATAAATATTTTTTTGAATGTAAGTAATATTTTATAAAATAGCTATATTAAATCAAATGGCAATACACTGCAGGAAATACTTTTTATACATTAAACAGTGAAATTAGATTACAACTCTTCATTATAACTAGAATTTCAAACGTAGCAAAGCAGTTAAGCACTTGCCTTAATATACAAAAGATTAACAGATTGGCGGAATAAAATAATGTAATTGGTTCTATGTTGAGCCAGTTGTTAATTACCAATATATTCCAGACTGATGAAGCTAACATGGCTATATATGCACTCTTTTTTATAATGAATAAGTTTTTATTTAGCAAAATAACCCACCTACATATCCCAGCATATTCCATATATCTTGGATTCTTCAAGATTATAATAAAAATCATTTATTAGGTCCAAGAAGGAAAAGTAGTTGCAATCAATACAACATTTTTGGTAATGTAAATCTACTATGCTTAGATTATTAGCTGAATCTTTCTAAAGATCTAAATACCTGTTCTGTTTTTAGTGGTTAATTTGACAATGGAGGAAAATATGATTGGTATGTTTTTTACAGATAATAACACAGATCAACAAAAAAAATAATAATTTGGAACTCAGATAAATGTAGATGAATTAGAATGTATTTTTTATGCTGAATCTTAAAATGAAACCAGTTTTTTTCATCACCCTTTGATTTTTAGTTATAACCCTTTAAAATATTGAGAAACTTCTTAAATAATAGAATACAGAAATAATAATAATAATAATAATAATTAAAATTAGAATTAAAATTCCTACTTTTATTTTGCAGACATTTACGTTTATCTTAATTTCTTTTTTCATATAATTCTTTTGTGTTCAGTGAAGTCTTCTGTTTTAATCATCCAGCAGCAGTCACTCATCATAGATTCATCCCATCTGGCTTGATAACATTGTTCCATCTCCAATATATCTCAGTGTAACCTTTCTACTTGTTCATCGTTGATGTCACCCAAGTTTAAAGGGAAAAAATCAAAGTGAGAATGTAAAAAATGAGTTTTCAACGACAATTTGCTGCCTAAATTTTTGTATTTCACTAAGAATTCATTTATAAGCTGATCATGATTTCAGCTATTTGTTTCCAAGAAAACTAGTAACAACATCTGTGAATGACTTCCATGCTGCTAGTTCTGTAGGATTCAGTTTGCTGTCAAATATATTTTCACGAATTAATTTTCTTATTTGTGGCCCAATGAATATTCCCTCTTTTAATTTGGCTTCACTTAGTTGTGAAAAACTTAGCTAAAGATTTAAAGCCATCTTCCCTTTTTCTAATGCTTTTACAAAATTCTTCATCAGGCCTAGTTTTATGTATAGAGGTGGTAAAATAATATGATTTGCTTTGACATGGGAAATATAGACAATGTTTTCCTTTCTTGGGGTAAACTTATTTCTTTTTGGCCAGTCTTTAACTGTGTTGAGTTTATCTGTTGTCCAACTATCCCACAAACACAAGAAACACATATATTTCATAAAACCACTGGGACCGAGAAGAAGCCCTATTGCTTTCAGGTTAGCAATGATTTGCCATGAGTGTCCATCATACTGAATAGCTTTTAAAATTTTTGTCATATATTAAAAAAACTTATTCAAGTTATGCAACAACACTGCCTTTAAGCTTTTTTTTAATGAGTGTAAATATAGCAACGATCATGAATAACATATTCAATGTTCAGTTCAGACATTAGCCCCCCTAACATCATGACAGGAACAAATTAAACCATCTCTTCTAAAGTATTTCAGTAAATTTTCGTTTCGAATTCTACATACTGAAATTTTAGTATTCTTGTTTAATAAATTCCATTCTTTAAGACATGAACCTAGGAGTTCTCCATGTTGTTTCAACAAATACAAATCATACATTAGGTAACTCAGTTCTACTTGTGTGATGAGGTGAGGTTAAGTATTTGATTCTTCTGGAATGTAATTAATATCTGTTGAAGTTGAGGATTCATTGGTTGAGCTGATGAATCCTCAACTTTCTTTCCAAGAAGTTGGACCAATCAGAAATAGTAAATCAACACCATAAAGTACTGGTCTCATAGCTGAACAAGCATTTGTGTATGCAATACTCTTTTATTGTTTGAATTAAAACCATTAACATTTGTTAATCAAAAATAGCAGGCATCATAATGGTTAGTAGGCTCTTGCCAAATTATAGGTACACCAAAAGGCAAATGCTCTTTTTATCCTGTTAACCACTGGGTTAATTTAATGTAGCACTTGATGCATGCTACATGTGAAGTTTAGAATTTATCTTGGCCTCCCAAGGGACAGTCAAAATAATGTTTATAAACAGTTTTCAGCAGATTCGATACTAGTTTTTGTTGACTTTTCTTGGTGAATTCTCCGCAAATGTAACAAAAAATATTTGGAGAATTTTTACAAGCCTGATTTTTATTCTATTGTTAAATTCAAAATGTTTTAATGATTGAAAGTAAACGAAATACTTTCATAATTATAAAAATAATTAAGTTTTAATTTATAAATACTTAATTACTTAAGATACTTCATAAAATTATTTCACCATGGAGTGCAATAAAACACAGTGTGAAACACACACAAAACTTAACAAATTTTGATGTTCAATAAAATAATACCAAAAGTTGTTCTGTCATAAAAAATCATTCAGTAAATTTATGGCATCACTTATGAAACAATCTTTATAATTTGTGTATGATAAAACCACTACCAGAACTAAAGAATACAGCAAGTCACACCAAGAGCTGAACTCATACTGAAGAAACTTTCATTGCATTGAATTACTTGTTACTTGACTCACTAACATGTTTATACATGTATGGAAATTACATCATTCGACTGTTATGTAACAAATATAGATGTACAGCATGCATCACAATATAGATCAGATGTGAATAAGCAAACAGATGTACTAACTTATTTGTATTGTTGGTTCCACAAATGATGGAAACAAATATATTCAAGGGCTTGTAACTTACGTGATGGATTGTTTTGAAACACTTATTCTGATTCAGCATATAAAATGCTACATAGAACTCCTACTCCTTTTTTCAGTTCCAAATTTTATGTTGACCAGTGTAATTGAAGATATAGGATATGATATTTGTGTTCAATACAGCTTTTGAAGATTATAGAAAGAATTTCACTAAACGACTAAATGATTGAGGAGAAAAATAGGAATTTTTCCCAGATTAATATAACAAAAGTATTTACTGAATTTAATTGAATTATTGAGTAAAGGAGAACTAATCTCAGCTTATACCATAAAATGATGTTATAATAACATAAAGAGAAACTATGTGGAAATAATAAAATTTAATAAAGAGTTTTTTAAAAACCAACTATATCTAAATATATTTGCACACTTATTTAAACATAAATTAAACAACAAAGACTTTCTTTTAATACATTCCATTTGGTTATTCTGGGACTTTCACATAGTCCGTTCTTCAGACATCTGAATTTCTAGTCTGCTAGTGTCTTATTGTTTTCTTCGTATGCAAAATACTACAGTTTTACTTGGGAACCAGAGAAAAAGGTTTCAAATTGATAAATTACTGGAAAATCTTCATGCTTAGAGTCAGTATCAATAACAGCATAATCTTTAATCAGTTCCTGTATTAAATATTTGTTATGTAATGGTATGAACATACTTGAAGTTCCTGATATGTTATTCTAGAATTAAGCATTCAGATATTTGTGATTAAGTAAGCAAACTACCATTATAAAAAATGTTTATTTTAGTTTTTTTTTTATTATGAGTGTATAATGTAATTTTCTTTCATTATTTTCTTTTTATTTATCTATTTTTATAATTAATAAAAGTAATTCTGTTAGTATATATCATATTTGCCTGAATATCAGTCAAAAGTTTTTCCTACATTTATTAATAGTTAAGTTATTTCATAGCTTATTTTCGTTTTTTTTATTTCTAATGGTGGATTTAATACAGTTTATATTTATAGTAATAACCACCTTCAATTATTACTATCACCTACTATTATTATTAATAATAGTACATAATTAATGAAAAACGTTTTGTGGATGAGGATTTTTCAAACATGGGCTGAAAGTCTGATTCAGAAACTTATTTCTTAGAAAATAGTGATCCATGTTAATATTAGAAGCATTCAGGGGTTATTAGACCAAAAACCTAAAATTGAAAGTAAAAAAACTAAACATTGATTTAATTATAATACTTGATGGTACGACTTCACAGTTACAGGTTGTGGATAAACCTTTTGAAGATAATGTTTTAAAAAAAAATTATATTTGTGCGATGCAAAACAACAGTCATCAGCTAACTCCTGGTGGAAGAATAAAAAAAACCTTCTGTGAGCTTGTTATGTGAGTGGATTATTAAGTCATGGAACTCGATAATACCAGTTAGCATTAGACACGGATTTAAGAAATGTTGCATTAGCAGTACATTAGAAGATGATATTCTATGGGAAGAAGAATCAAATAATTAAAACAACATTTTATTTTCAGATGGCAGTAGTGATTATGATAGCATCAGTTCAAGTGTTCATGATTTTTGTGAGTGTTCAAGTGTTGTGAGTGACTTTTGTGAATTAGTGGATTTTTTAATGCAGTCTTTTTTGTGAAATTGTAGAAAAACAAATTAAATAAAAATGTTAAAATAGCAATCATTATTATTTCTTTTAAAATATTTTATACTAAAAATCTTGTACATAATTTTACATTTTTGTTTTTTTATTATGATGCTTTTTAGGTATCAAATTTAAGCATAAAATTATAAAATAGTAATATAATTGCATAATAAAAAATATCTATAGTATTAAGTAATTACATATAATAAATTTCAAAATTAATTTCTTATTGGTGGTAAAATAATTCGTATATATATATATAATATATAATTTAATTCATATATATATATCATTTATAAATTTACAAAATAAATACATTTTTTCTTATTGTTTTATTGTTTACAGCTGGGGTTGCGGCAGAGAAGGGCTACTTCGGACCTTGGCAAATGTGCAAGCAACTACTTTATGGCAGAACGAAATGTGGAGACGAAGTATCAAGATTCAGGCCTGTTGGTGAGTAAAGAAAACATAAATTCTTCCCAAAAATCTAATTCTTAAAAATTTTATAAATAAAAATTTAATAAAAAATAGGATTAATCTGAAAATTTTCAAAAATGTACAAGATTCAAGGTGTTGCTTGAAGATAAAAGAAGTGTCAGTTAATTGAAATTAAAGTGGTTTATGAAAACCAGTCATCCTGTCTTTATTTTACCCAATACATACCATTTATATTTACTGTTCAGTTAAAGGATAAAAAAGAAAATTGTTTATCATATTTATTTCTAATAATTTTTACAAAATTTATTTATCACTTATTTTTTAAGTAAATAAAATTATATCAATACTTTATATTTATTTTTTTTTAAGTTTTTGGATCACAGTATGTTTTCTTCAGTTACATTTTTGTTTTAAAAAATAAATTTATATACTATTTTTAAAACATATAATATTGAATTTAATAAACATACCTTTTGTTTTGATGGATCTTCCTCATTTATGTTTGAATGTTTTTTTTTTTTTTTTTTTGCATTACAACTGACATTTAATATCGATCATTCCTTTTTTTTCTTTTTTTTTAAATAATTGCAAGAAAATACAGAATTATATTCTTGGCATTAATTTATTTTTATCCTACTTTAATAAATTAAATATCACTGATGAATTTAAAAATACTACTTTCACTACTGCAAAATTGAATGCAACTCTTTGTAAACGGTATTTCCATAATTTGTTAATGTAGAAAAAAGATCTTATTTAGATTAACATACATTTTTTAAACTATATTTACAAAAAATTCATTTTTGTTGTAAGAAGAATTAAAGTTATAGTTAAAATAATATATATATAATTAAGCTAAATAGCTTATTTACAAAATTTAAATGCTTGACTTACCAGAGTATTTTGGCTACTGGAATCATCCCTTGAATTTTCCTTTAAATAAAAACGTTTATTGATAATACTCATTATATTGTTAATTTCCTTCTTGAGAAGATGGTATACACAGTGCACTATTTTATAACACTAAGAGGTAAAAATATCTATTGGTATTTTATACACAGTGATTCAGGAGGAAAGGGAAATAATTTCAGAAATGTTTCTAGAAGTTGACGTAAGGAAAAATTTCATTTAAACATATGCCTGGAAACACTTTGTTATCAAGTTACAGCTAGCGAAAAATTTAGCCCAGATTTAGTTCTCCCAGTGAAATGAAGTCATACTGAAATTTTTAAATCATTAATGATTTGTCTTTATGATTTTTTATGTTTTTTGGCCTGAAAAATTGTATAAAACAGGTCCCAGAACTATATCTCTCCCTTAACTTTCACAGTATCCTCTGGAAAACAGAGAATCTCGCAGATTAAAAACATGTTTTTTATTGAAGTACAATAACTTAGTTCAGTGATTAATAAATCTGTAAATTCTATTATCAGATTTTATTCTGAGAAACTGATGTAATAAAGCCTATGAAAAACAAAAAGAAAATCAACATTATCTATTAAAAGTGAAACAGATCAAAACTTAACAGAAAAATGTTATGAATTTGTAAAAATTAATTAACAATTAATTAATTGTTTATAGCATTTTTTAGTACTAAACCATAAAGTATTTTGTAGTATTTTTGTGAGAATGGCCCACTTCCCAGCACTCATTTTCATCTGAAGTCAACTGGTACTTGTTGAAAGGAAAAATATTCTTCAGGTGGTACAGCTTACTTTGTCCTAAAATAAGCACATGAAGAATTTCTGTACAACTCAATATTCCACAAAGTGCAAAGTGCATACTCAGAACAGACTATGTCCTTACCATGTTTAGAAAGTTCATCACCCTCAGCTTGGTGATCATGCCAGACGACTATAGTTTTGTCAATGAGATAACAAAAACTACCTCTTAATTCTATTTATTCTGATTTTGGATGAAGCTACTTTTTTACCCATAATGGAATTAACAACACATGGAATTCACATTAGTAGTCTGAAGAAAACCCACTTGCTGTAGTTGAATCAAGTTTCCAGCAATGACTTTCGGTGAACCTTTGGTATGACATGAAATCGACAACCAATTAACAGGCCTCTTCATACTAGAATAACGTGTCACAGGATGAAATTATCTGGAATTTTTAAACAATGAATTTCTTACAATTCTTGAAAATTTCTCACTAGCAAAATGAACTGAAATGAACTATCAACTTGATAGAGCACCAACATATTTCACGAATGAAGTAAGACAATTCTTAAATGAAAAATTTACTGATAAATGGATTAGATGTAGAGGCCCGGTAAATTAGCCACCTAGATTACCAGACGTTACTTCCTTAGATTACAGTTTACAGGGATGAATGAAATATGAGGTTTACAACAAAAAGTAAATATACATGATGAACTGATAGCTCGCATTCTCAATGCTGCTGCCCTTATCAAGGAACAAGAAGATATCATTAAATTGATAGAAAATGTAAGGAAACGAGTTGAAAAGTGCATTGTCAGTGGTGGAATTTTCAAAAATTTATTGTAAATTATTATAAGATAAACACCACAGTGAATATTTTTTTCTTTTAATTAAATTAAAAGTACATCTCATATATATTGGTCCATGGGGGGATTGCTTATTGTTCACTAGTTGAACAGATCGTAATGTACACATAGGAAAATAAAATAAATAAGTAATTTAAAAGTATTTTAATTTTTCAAAGATTTAAATTGCACTAAAATCACCTGTAAAAGTTAAATTTATATTCATTTATTTTTCTACATTATTTACATTATTACTTTTTTATTTTTTGTTTATTTATTCTAAAATAATTAATAGCAAAATTAAATTGTTCATAATAATGAATGATTCATTAATTTTAAATAGTTTGCAAACATTATTTCATAAACATTGAATGTATTTGTAAAGAAAACATATTATAGCAATATATAGAGTATAATATTTTAGAAATAATTATTTTTAACTGTTTTTATTTTCAAAAATAACTTTACTAAGTTATTCGTTATTGTTGAAAACGGTTGTTATGATAAATAGTTTTTAGTTATTGCACAATGCTTGAAATATGGAAGACTTTTTAATGTATCATTTCATTTTATTCGTTTTTAATCTCAAAATAAAACTGACTATTTATTTTATATTCGTAATAGTGGTGTCACAAATCGTATGCTTATTAAAACATTTAAACCATTAGATTCATTTTTTTTTGTGTTAAAAAAATAATAATTCTGTTTTATTCTCAAGGAACTTTAACAAGAACAATAGCACAAATTTCAGAAAGAGTCTAAATTTATTTTAAAATTAAATTAAATAAAACATTTATTTAAATTTATTTTTATTTTATTAATAATGAAATTATATCATATGCAGAGAAGGGAACAACATCTCATTTGTAGTGTAAGAATTATGAATACAGAAATAAATTATATTTAATTCTCAAAATAAAAAAAGAGATACTCGTATACTAAACGGATTTAATCAAAAAGAAAAACGTATTAAAAAGTTGCTTTCAAAAGAATTAAAATCCAACATTTTTAATTGATTGAAATGCACATCAAATATTTTTTTGTTGAAATTTGTAAGCTAATCAGAGAGCAAAGAAATTCAAATATAGGATACTTCATGACATATTCTAAACATATTTTATCATTAAGTTGAAAAAAGAAGCTAGGAAAAGTGATATGAAAGCTTCCAGAATGTATTTAACCTTATCATGGGGTTAGCCTTTTGTCCTACTTACACGAAAATTTCATGTCATCATTTCTTCTTTGGTTCAGATCATAGACTTGTTTCGCCCCTCTAATGTTTCCTTTTTACAACCAGTGCATAGTTTTAAGGTTTGTTAGGGTATTTTAGCCCTATATTTTTTAACAAATGTTTTGCTCATTTCTCTCGGTAAGCAAAAATTTTGTTATAAGGAGAAACTGTTTAAATCTTTTTGAACATCTTCATTTCTAATTCTAGCAAATGGAACACGCCCTTGACATTTCACAGAAAAGAGTTACTTGCACTGCAGATCATTTTCATTCTCATTTAAAATAATTAAATCATCAGCAAACCCTAATGCATTAATATAAATATCCTCAAGCAGAATGCCCAGAGACTCTTGTAAAAAGACACTTTTTCCATTGATCAGTTCCATAGATCTGTTTACCTGTTTGGCAAACAGTAGCTTGTCATGCCAGTTTATCAGTTGATAGATTCATTGGCAAATTGGCACAAAAATTTAATTACATCAGTTTCCATACAAAAAAGTCACTATACCAAATTTTACACATTTTCCTATTCAAAAGACATAAGCGAAATAGATATCAACACACACACACACACTCTTACAGAATTTCATCTTAATTTTATTCACGTTTTTGGATTGAATAGTACCTTAAAATGTATTAAATGCAAAATTCTGACCTACTTTATAATAGGTCAGAACTTTACCTTATAGCATTATAATATCTGGAAAATTACTTTCTTTTTCCTGTTTAGCCCCTGGTAATTACCTTTCAGATAATACTTCAGAGGATGAATGGGGATGATATGTATGAGCGTAAATGAAGTGTAGTCTTGTACCGTCTCAGTTCGACCATTCCTAAGATGTGTGGTTAATTGGAACCCAACCACCAAAGAACACCGTTATCCACGATCTAGTACTCAAATCCATGTAAAAATAACTGACTTTACTAGGACTCGAACACTGGAACTCTCAGCTTCCAAATCAGCTGATTTGCGAAGATGCATTCACCACTAGACCAATCCGGTGGGTTCTGGAAAAGTACTTGTAAAAATTGTTAGTAACATCTACTGGAATTATATGACAGTATACCAATCAGTTACTAACAAAGGTTAATTTTCTCAGATTATAAATGTTGATGTGATATTTGAAATTGTCATATTTGAAATTAGATTTTGGTATTTTAAAAAAGTATTAACATTTTCAAAAATGAGGTATTGGGTTTGTTGCAAATTTTATGTTTTAGGTCCTTACTTGTTCATTTAAACCAAAAAAAACATATATATATATATTTTTGTGTCGGACTGCTTTTGGCTTTTTATCTCAGGGTTGACGAAACCAATTTTCTTCAAATTTGGCTCAAATATTTCTGTATGTGGAACACTGATCACATTAATTTTTTTTCAAAATCTGTTAGGGTTAGGGATATCATAAAAAAACAGTTTGGATTTTTAATAATCATGATATTTTAAGGTATTCTTTAATCAAAAATGTAAATAAAATTAAGATGAAATTCTGAATGAATTAATAAATGTGTGTGCATGCGCATGTGTTTATGTGTATATACTGGTCTTAAAATTGAAATATCTTTTTTTTCTTTTGCTCTATCTCTATTCAGTTTAAATATTTTTCAATGATTTTTTGAAAGTTTATGCTTAATATATAGAGTTATAAAGAAATGTCTACAAATTTTTTTTAAACATAGACCCCAGACCAAAAACGCTGAAAAGATTAAAAAAATTTTTTTTTTGTTATTTAAGCCTTTATTGAAGAGAGTGTTAGATTTAGAGAAAACTTTACTTGTAAAGTATATGAATTTTTTTTTAAATTCTTAAAATTTATTACCCACCTCTAAAAAATATGTATTCTGTTTTTTGTTTTTTGTCTCTTAACTTTTTTATTTTTATTAATAGCTGGGTAAGACATGCTTTGCCAGATTTAAATGTTACTTTCTTTAAAGCTTGTCCCATGATATCAGTTGCCTAAAATATCTCCATCAAGTAATTAAGAAAAAAAATACAAGTTATTCTACTTGAGGAGTATAGAGCTACATTTGAAATTACAAAAAAAATAATCCTAACAAATTGTAAAAAATTTTTCCTAGATTTGTGTCTTGATATTTTTCTCTTGAAATATATATTCTAAGAGTAAATCATAAAAAACTGTTTGAAAAAGAAAATGGGGTGGGATTTCTGATTTCCAGTTCACACACTGTTTAAAATTTAAAACTTTGATTAGTAAATCTCATAATAAAAAAAAAATTCTGTAAGGTGAGGGTTTCTCTCTGAACAATATTTCAAAATATATTTTTTTGCATAACTTGATGTAAGTATTATGAGCTTAATTATTTTCTCCTTTAATCTTTATCACACGCAACATGAGTAAGTAAATGCAAAAAACTACTTTCCCTCAAAAGGATTTTCCTTCTAAATGATTTTTAAGTTAACATAAACCTAAAATTTTAATTAGGGTTAAAAATGTTCATAACTACTACAGTTTTATTAATATTGGATTGATTTTTTTGTGATACCTGAGCAAACAAGTAAAAATCAAGACAACAGGCTGATTTTCAAACTTTTATGCAAAACAAAGATGTCATGGAAAAAGTACTCTGAGTTCTCAATAGGTAGAATTTAGATTATAGTCTTTAGGTTAACTGAAACTACATAGCCACAAAATAAGTATTATGGATTACAATATTTATTAATAGGCTGTCTAATTTTAGACTAATTTTATGATTTAATATTTATCCTAATACCTAATTTCTTTCTTTTTTTCATTTGGATTTTTTTAATTCATGTCACAGCTTAGAATAGTTAAATTTTATATTTATTGTACTATCTCTCTATTCACAATCCAATTAGTTTGCAAAATACTACCAAAAAGTATCCAATAAATGGTTGGATATGCTGTTAACCACTTCAGATACCTGTGAATATTTGCTAAATAGTCACTGCTCTGTGGAAATGTCTCCTGCTCTAATGGATATTGAGCAGGAGAATTCTGGAAAAGTTACATTATAAATTTAGGATTTAGTTAAGAAGGAAAACTAAATTTTAACTTTAGTATTCTCAGTTTATTCACACAGATATATTAGTTTTATTGAAAACTACCGATATCATTATGTTCATTCTTTCATGAAAAGTTCTTTACTTAGAAAAATTCTACAAGTTCTTTGCCAAAGTTTGATACATATAATTCAGATGAAAGAACCAAACTCTTCTTATACAAAGTTATAGCTGCTGTTGTGATGCAGTTGCTAAGACAATCTGATGAGTAACTAACCCGCTGCTTCTTCAGTGAGTTCTGACATCATCATCATCATCAATCAGCTTATCATGAGAGTTTTCTTTGATATGTTAGAGCTCTGATATTCAAGTAACAATCTGACAATTTGATAAACTAAATGTTTTTGTATAAATCTGATGACACTTGTACTATATCTTTGTGTGATAGCTAGATATGACAAAATTATTTTAAAAGTGATGTTTTTTAATATTATTTAATCATTTAATTTATTATAAATTGTTTTGTGTAAAATAATAATAGTTACATAATATAATAATAATTATTATTATTATTATTTTAAATATAATTTGGTTTGTCCTTTTTTTATTGCTCCTTCATATTCCTGCATGATTTTAAAGTTGTTTTATTAAATAAACATGCACACGCACGCACACACACACACACACACACACACACACACACACACACACACATATATATATATATACAGTTATCAGTTATCATGTAAATCAATTTTACTGAGTGAATAAAAATGTTATTTATTGTTGTAATTAGTCTGTAGTATTAAATAAGGAAAAATATATGATTACATACATAAAAAAGAGAATTGCATCACTCTTTATAAAATTATCTTTCTACCACAGCATTAAAAGAGCTATTGCTGAGCCTGCATCTGAATAAAAATTACTTTGTCAAATTGTACATTTTTGTTGTCCTCAAAACAAAAACATATTACATGTTTGTATAATATATTTGAATAATATTGTTTGATTTAATCGAATTGCTATAAATAGATTTTATATGTATGTAAAGTATGTATAGTATATCTCAGTATTTACATGTATATAATTATAATACAATTATGTGAATAATGTCAAATACTGCTCATTACTGCTAGTTGAATAATGTCATTAAGGCTATATAAGAATTTAAGAGATTATTTTTATGTTTTAAGTTCCCTAGCTCATATGACCATTATTTGGTGGCTGATTAACCAGTACTCACATATTATATTATTCACAACTTATGGTTTTATATAACGTTGGTTCCTTTTCAGTATCATTAATTGTAACAAATTAAAAAATTACACATTTCTCTAATTTTAAATTTAAACATTTGTTTTAAGAATCTGCAGTTGGTGCAAATGAGTTTGTTATGGTTTAAATAAATCTCTGTTGGGGTCCTCCTGCATATGCTAAATTAATATAATTTATTTATGTTATGTTTTGGTGGTTTTATATACATATATTTTTTTCAATTGTTAGAAAGTCAGTTTTTCCATCATTTTGGAGTCTTTCAATTAATTTACAAAATTGATATTTATATTTTATGCACTTTAGTAAATCTTACATTAGTGCATTTGAACTAACTTGATAGCTTACATCATTATTGCATAATGATTATTAAAAAGTTTTAATCTTGATGGTCATTTTGAGGTGAACTTGACAGCTGATCGCGGCCATTCAAGTATTTTTGTAATCCGCTAATGATACTTAATCCGAATCTGAAATCAAAATCTAAGACAGAGTTTTCACATTTGTTGGTACATGCTCACACATGCAATGGACTGTTTATTCATTGGTAAAATAGTACTACTTATTTTATTTCTAGAAAATTAATTATTTTTATTTCACTTTTTCTGTACACTATTTCTTTCTGTCAATTTTTTATAATTTTACAAAAAACATAAATATTAATTGTTTGAAATTTAGATTCTATATTTCCTGTTTTCAGTTGCAGTAAAAATAGCAGGACATGTTGCGATTGGCAGCACATTGCTCCTTTTTTTGTTCTGTGTATTGAGTGTCCTTCAGCTGGCAATGATCACATCCAGGGACAAGGTGCTCCTACCATACAGCTTTGTTGTAACTACCAAACTAGTCCTCGCCCTTTTATCAAGTAAGTGTATTATTAATAAATATTTCAATTTTTTTTTAATTTTTATTTATTTTGTTACAGTATAAAATTTATTGTGTTGATAGATTTATAATAATTTTCCCAGTATTACAGTTGTAATAATTATATTATTGCAGTGATCATATTACATCATTTAAGCTTATTGCTATTTGCCTTAGACTAGTGATTAAAATACTAAGGTTATGCAACAGGAAGTCTTTAATTTAGATACCTCATTCAAGGTATAATAGTACTGCTTGACTTTCTATCTGATCAGGTTTCATGTAAACTTGAGTCATTACTGGTGACTGATATCAAATTATAAGAATAGATCACACATTTTTCAGTACTTCCTTTCACAATACACTAAGTATAATTTATCTTTGACAGCTGCTTAATAATTATGTTTTCCCACCCATACTACATTCTTGTAACAATAAACTGTTGTTTTCAAACCCTTGTAACTCCTCATATTTTTTTTTTAAATCTGAATAATTTACAAACTACTTTGACTATGCTCATGACTGATTTATTTTTGGACCATATATATGTATTGTTATGCTCACATTCCCCTCCTGAGTTGAACCAATGTATATTTAATGTTGCACAACATGGCTTACATTTATTTTTACCTTCCACTATTTGTCCCAGTTTTTCTTGTGGTTCATTTAAAGTGTCTGAATACAAGAGACAAAAGCCAAAGTCATTTTCTCTGAAAGTAATGATATTCACTAAGTAGGGAATCTCTATGATAATAAAGTGAAGATGTCAGTTGCTCAGCCGAATATATTTCAATGGACGTGGCATGTTAATATTCAATCATATATTCAGCTTATTAAGAAGAGAAATGAAAAATCACTTCATATTGATATTCATTGTGATATTTTACTGTGACTTGGCTGATGTTGAGTTACTGAAATTACAAAAGAGTTATCACTACAGTCAGTCATGTTTGTGCAGAAGGTGGGAAAGGAGAATGGTGCTGATGTATCAACGTTCTCACTAGTTCTAACCATTTGTAGTGCAACCGTTCCTGACCATATATAAGTTACCTATATGTCTGTGTGTGATCATATAAACCAAACCCCTCAGGGTTTTGGCCGCAACAGAATTGGTTGCACAAAGGAACAAGTTTGTGTATGTTGGAGCTGTACGGGACATGATGATAGCACATGTGCTGAAGTAGAAATATGAGTAATTTGTAATGGTCCACACTCAACAAGGTCTGAAGAATGCCCCCATCTATAAGGAAGAAAAAGATATGTTGAAGATTCGTACTGAACAGAAAGTGGCATGTAGGGAATACAGAAAATTCCTAAGCATGAGGAATTCTGTACAGTCTGTATTAGTTTTGTTCAGGCTCTCTCAAACAACGTATAAAAAGAAAAAGAATGCACATCGTTCAAAGAACTGACCAAATTGGTAGAAGCTTTATTGGACAAGTAAAGTCCCTCACATGTGTTATTGCACATGAGTACAGGCCAGAAGGTATGTATGTCTTCCCCCTATTGGATTTGGGTGCTACTGTTGCTGTCTAAGCTCCAGCTTAAGCATTGGATTGGTTGGAGATAGGCGCATTGGCGTCATGCCATGGTTATACTGGTATTGTTTGTGATTCGATTTGGGGTTCCCACTGGTAGGGGCGGCTATGCTGCCGGGGATATAGTAGCCCGTGTGACCGGGGGCGTGGCTTCCCTCCGCTGGTGGCGGTCCTGATCGTGACTTGTTAATGGCACGCGAGATACCATGATGGGACCGGGTGGTGGTGCGGGGTTTGTCCCCTTCTCTTGCGCGGACCGGAATGAAGTTGCGTTCCCCTTGTTAGGTGACCTCAGTTGGTCGACTTATTTGGGTGTAGGTCTGAATTTCTATGTTGTGTAAAACATAATTCTGGTTGGTATGAGTGTAACACTGATTTAACTTTAAACTCGTTCGTTTTCTGAGGCATTCACAGTCACGAACGGTGTTGTCAAATCTTTAGTAGGCGCGGGATTCGTGCTTCCGCGGTTTCGGTCAGTTAGTTTGAGGGAATCATTTTAGGTTGGATGTGAAGATGTCCGTTTGAAGCCTATATGAATGCGAAATTTGATATTTATTCTACTGATGCAAATGTCTGCCGAGGCATTTACATCGGTGGCATCCCGAGGCCTGGCTAATGACTGTGAGATGTAATCAGTTAGAGGGTCTAAAGACGACCTCCGGTAAAGCCCCTCAGGGCTTGGAACGGAAGGGGTGGTGTGGTTTCCGATAACGTCACAAGGTGGGTGTCTTCCCCCTTCGGGGTTGGGATGCTTAAGGCCAGAAGGTACTTTTTCTACTAGAAAGACCGATAGAGGTTTGCCGAAAACCACTTCAGTCAGTACAACACCTCATAAACTCCCTGCTGCATCAATTACACAGCAAACTATTAAGATCCTCGAGAATGGATCTATTAAACATCATCGCCTGGTACGATATCTCCACCCACCCAGACTTTCAAATCCCTACCACCACCTCGAGGTCTCTTCGAAGATATGGTGGCTGATGAAATGCCCGAAGAAGCCAAAACCAAAAAGCCCAAAAGTTATAAAACCAAAAAGAAAAACCGGATAATTTATTATAAATAATCAGCACGAAAAATGTTATATATAACAGAGAAAGAATATTTATTCTGGGTACAAATATTATTCACCGGAATGTTTGTGACCTCCGTTCTCGCCTTGAGGATATCGAAACCCTACTTAAAAAAGAAAAATCCTTAGTAGTGCGTCTGCGGGAAACTCACTTCCGTCCCCAGGATGAAGTGTTTGTTCGCGGTAACGTCTGCAATAGATGCGACTATACAACTGAGGGTAAGGGACGTGAAGGTATGACTGTTTTGAAAGAAATCGTATTAGCCACACGGATTCTGCTGACTACAAACATGCCAGCAGTATCAGTAAAGGTACTCGCCATTTAAAATGAAGATCTGGAACTTATATCTTTCCTCAAATTTCGATATCAGTGAAAAAGATCTGTCCAATCTGTTTTCACATATTTTTTTGCCCTGCTTAATAATTAGCGATTTCAACGCCCATCAATATTTGTGGATATCATCTTCATGTTCTCGAGGTATTATAGTTGATCCGACTGAGGCAGAACTTGAATCTCTGCTTATTGAACGGTGGTCGTACACGTTTATGTCACCTTCCTCAGTTACATTTTCGTTCATTAATCTATCCTTGAGTTAAGCTTTCCTACTACCACGCCTTACCTGGCGCGAGTCTAAAAACTACTTTGGAAGCGATCACATACCAGTTGATATCTCAGTCGGTAATGGTGATTTGCCTTAAAGAGTCTTCTATGCAGATGAGTGGTCGAGAAAGCGGATTGGAACGGATTCAAAGATTCATTTGGTCAATACGACAGGAGTGGTAGCGCGATCCACTAACTTGCCATTTACACACCAGAACTTTACTTACTGGCGAGAAGCTGCTCCAAAAACATAATTACCCGTTTAGAATCGTGGTGTAAAACGACTGGATTCACATTTCACCGAGAAATTCACTAGATTCATGGAGGAAACGAAATGCATTTGATTTTCCCGGTTGAGGGAACATGTTGACCCTCAACTATTTTCACTAAACTTACTCATGGACAAACTCATGAATCAAACCGACGCAGATGTCTGTGTTCGCTGTGACAGCTAACTACCGGTACACCACATAACTTGTGGTCTGTGTCTGTTAAGGCGGGATTGAGTTGCAAGTTTAAACTAGGGGCTAGTTTTCGAAATATTTTAGGAGGCAATATGACGATGTTATCGAACGTCTTACTATTTCTTAATGCCGTGCATCTGTATTCGAGTACATTGATTACTACTATAAGATTTTTTGTCAGTCTATGCCATTTTGGCAAATGCCAGATAGTAATTTTGTTGTTTTAAATTAGATTTTTAATATTGTATTTTACTATGGTTTTATTTCGTCTTTAGTAAACGGTATACGCGTATTACATCGATGCTGTTGCTTTATATTACTGTTGCTTAACTTTATTTTTAATTGTTTACTTTAGTAATATTGAGTTGTGGAACTGATAACGTTACTTTGTCTTACGCCAAAAAAAAAAGAAGGAAGAAGGAGATTCCTATCATTAAGTACATGATATTTTTACTTTTGAATCTGTGTAGTGTTGCCTAGGATTCGTTTTTGATTATTACATTGGTAAAATTCTGATTTGCCTTTAAGAAGATAATTGTGTCATAAAATTGCACTTATTTTACCATCTAATTCATTGCTAAGAATTCTGAGCATAAAAATATCTTTGCCCCAGTTTGAAAACAGCAGCACCAGTTTGTAAAAAATATTTTATTAAAAAATTGGATTTGGTTTGTCATTACGGTATATATTAAATGAAATATTTATGGTCTGTCATTATGGTATATATTTAATGATATATTAAATAAAAAGTTACATTATTCCTGACTGTAAACCAGAGGTGTTTTTGCTGTGACCAGAGATAAAATAGTTTTACTTTTACCTCTGGTGGATCTAATAAGTCCACTGTTGGAGGGTCATTCAGTCCTCCAGCCCCCCATTTACATATTTTACCCTCTCTACTCTTATTTGGTACTTTAGGAAATAGGTCAGCTACTACTCTAGCTCTTGCTTAGGAGCACACAGCATTTTCTTCGGAGGAGCTTGAGGTAGCAGCTTATCCTGTAGGTTCATCTAAAACATTTTTTCCTTCTCATTAGTTACAAAAATATTTAGCTATACTCAAAGTTATCAGAAGTATATTTTGCCAAACTCAATGGTCCAGATTTAGGTCTTGTATTCTTTCTTAAGGATAAATAATTAATTAAATCAAAACTGAAAATTTAGATAACAACTACAATTTATAATTATTACAAGTTTTTACAAATGATCAATAAAGAATATGATTGCACGTTGTAACAATATAATTTAATTATTAAGAATGTGATTACGTATCATGTATCATGATTACATATGATGTACTATGTAATGAGATAAAAGTGTGCAGCAAAACAGATTTTATACTCAGTGAGACAGGGTGGGAGAACTTATGTGGCAAATGTTTATGGATGGGAAATCAAACTATGATAATTCTTCATTTTACTTTTATTTACTTTTTTAAATATCTCTCCCTTTTTTATTTAAAATAGAAGAGAAGTATTATATATGGAGCATTTCATGTTTCACTGATGATGCAGAATAATATTCAACAGAAGAGAAATAAAAAATTTTAAACTTCAGATTTTTGTTTAATAATTTCTTAAATAAGTATAAGCTATTTGTTGCATTAAACAAATTAGTGAGTCTTTCATCTTACTTAATTACTATGATAACTCAGCACTTCACCTTCTACAGCACTCATTAATATTTCAACTAGCTAATTTCTAGCTAACATGGAATGCTCCAGCCATTTGTTTTGTCTCAATATTCTAAAAATGAATTTAAGTTTCTTAGGTTAAGGTTTTTAGGTAAGTTATATTTAAGTTTAAATTATTCAAATAAATGCATTATAAGCCTTTTTTTATTTTTAAAATATTTTTTTTTTCTAAGTTATTGTGGTTATTACTCACTAAATATACCAACATCCATCAAAGGTAAACGGGACTCACAAGTTTTTAAATTTGGTTATTAAGTGTCGTTGGACACTTTGTGTTATTTCATCCCCAACTTATATATTTTTGTTTCTTATGTATGTTATTAACATACATAAGATTTTTAGATTACATACATAAGGTTTGTATTGTCAATTGTCTTTCACATATCAACAAATTAAAAGAGTTATTTATTAATTTAATAGATCACAATTTTGTTAAAACTCAAAAGCAGTTTTAAACTAAATAAATAACTACATGTGAGGTTAGAAACTTATATATTATATTAATTAGGGGGAAAAAATTGAAGTAAAGAGTTTACATGTTTGGAAAGCAATATTACCAGTTATGGCTGAAGCAAAAAATGACATAACTTTTGTAGGATAAAAAAAAAAAATAGCATTCTCTTTATGGAAGAATCTGTTTACAACCAATAGAACCCTCACTGAAACTCAGAAGAAACTATTAAAACTTACATCTAAACACAAACAAGATATAAATAGAAGAAAAAAGAAACTTTATTCCTTTGAAATATGGTGCTATAAGCGGATGCTAAATGTAAAGTGAAGTGATAAAGTAAGTAATGAGGATGTTTTGGGAATAAAATTGAGAGAAAAAATTTTGGAAAACTTTAACAAAACAGAGAAATCAATTAATTGGCTCACATGATATACTGTATGATAATATAGTAAAATAATTAATAGAAGAATGTGTTGAAGGAAGGAGATTTAGAAGGAGATCAAAATTAACTGATTTACCTCAATCTGTGAAAGTATCACCTGTGGAAGCTATAAGATAAAATTATTAAAAAAGTTTTTTTATAAATCTGCTGCACACCAATTATAAATTGAATACTACTGAAGAAGAAATAGCTAAATCGATACATAAATTATGCATTGCAGAAATCATATTAGAAATACATAGTTGTTCTATCCCAAAGAATAAAGAAATGCCTTATTTGTTTGATTGAATGAAAGGAAACCATGTTATTGATTTTTGGAAGTGGGCCCTATTTATCTTGCAGGCACTTTAAGGTTTTTCATAAAACCAGTTGACAGAAAAGAGTCTAGGATAATTACAAATACTCCTTCTCCTTCCCCAGATGTCAAGGATTTTTTTGGCTTTGCATATCCTGGCATCCTCAGAATGAAGAATCCAATGAAGTTGGTTTTTTTTTTGTTTAACCCCCGGGGCCATCGTTAGGTATTGCTTTAGAGGATGAGATGAATGATTTGTAGCATGTATGAAAATGCCATGCCTGACCAGGATTCGAACCTGCGACCTCCGGATGAAAGGCCCAGATGCTACCACTCTAGCCACAGAGGCCGGCAATGAAGTTGGACCTAAACCCATCAAACTGATAGTGGAGAAGGATCAAGGATGGGAAAAAGGAGAGAGAGATAAAAAGGATGGTTTAATCATCAGGATAGATTAAAGTAGTTTACAGTCTTGCCAAGGACCTAGTCCAAGTTAATACCTTGATCAGAGAAACCATGGAAATCCTTGATTGTAGCATCATGAAAGAACATACAATTATTAGTAAAACTAATCAAAAATAATAATTTAGCAAAGAATAAATAAACTAATTTTGAAATGCTAAACAAATAAATACAGCACAAAAAAAGTAATAATATAGAAGGTGTTAATTACATTTGAGTACATACTATTTGCACACATTACGTGAAGATTAAAACCAACAAACCAAACCAAATTTAAAAAAAAATAAATTTAAAAAAAATTCATAGACAGAACAATACTGAATCTATGAAGCAATATTGTTTTTTTTGTTTTTTTTTTATAAATAAAACAAATTATTATTTTTATAATATAAGTTTGTTTATAATAAGATGGGAAAATCTTTATGTGGATCAATAACTTACTAAAAAACAGCAATGTGTACATAATATTATTTCTTGTACAGAAAAATTTTGTGGTCATGAAAAATAATTCTGTTGCATGGTATGACAGTCGTTTTTATCGTTATTTCTTTCAAATAAAAGAATAAATAACTAACTTTTTCAGAATATTCATAGATACAAACCAAAGGATAATAATACATACAAAACACATAAACCATTCAAATAAGCTGACTGTTTTGTAACTTGAAGGAGAACTAAGAGATTACCTGACATGAAATATAAGAAAGTTTCATAAATAAATATTAAATAATTATGACAAGCTTACACATTTTTAATATTCTGAAAAAGGAAACAATGTGTTTGATTTTGTTGTAAACAAATTTAATTTGATCATTTCTGTAGAACTTATCATCTTGCAAATTGTATTAATAGAGGAAGAAAAATATCACTATTTTGGCTGAAGAGAACACTTTCTGTGAAATTAGTTATGTTACATTTAATTGAGAAGCACAGTGCAATTAGTTTAAATTTAAGTCATGATAATCCAATCATTGAATACATTTATTTACCATACAAAATATTAATTAGTAATCACAAATGTCCAGAGGCAATATTAATCATGATACTCAAATCAAATTATAGTGTAAAGTTATTGTAAGTTGGTAGATTAGTAAAACAAAAAAAGGAAAACATAGTGTATATGATATTAATGATTTGATTTCTTTTGAATTCTTCAACTTTCTTTCTTGATTGTAATATAATAATACTATTTTACTAGTAAACAGTTAGTGTAGACCGATTTTCAGTAAATAAAATTCTTAATTATAGGGCAAAAATAATCAATTCATAAGAATTGCATCAAAATGGTTAACGCAACTATCTTCATACTACAAGTATGATAGTTTGGCCTTCATGGTAGCAACTGATTTGATAAACTTGAAGTGTTTGCATACTTTGTAAAACTTGTACTTTAAAACATACTAGATATTTAGCATATATTAAAGCGTTACATATATTTAAGCATTACTTATATATTTACTTATTTTTATGAAATTATTTTATAAAATAATTTATAAGTATTCATATGAACCATAAGAACTTCTGTTTATTATTTATAATTTTTGTATTTTGATATTTTGTCCTAATGAAAGTTTTCCTACAGTTTTCCTTGTTTCTGACAAATAAATAAATACTGGATCAGTTTCTTTTTTAGATATGAGATAACAAATTTACCAATTTATGTATAGTGTAATTAATTATATTATGATATGAATAAACTTTTTATTTGCTGACTGCAATAGAAAAACATTTTTAATATTAATTCATTAGTAAAATGAATACAGTATAAATCTATTCACTTATACAAAGGTATACATTATAAACATATATGAAGGAATAGTGATGAGAGTTTTGAAGGTTATATTAGTTATTGTTTAGATACTATTATTTATTACTACTTTTAGATACTTTTATTTATTTTTGTTATTGTTTAGATGAATGTAGATATTTATTACTCATAAAGGAATTAAGATGAATTTTTAAATTAGTTAAAAGAAAAAACACTAACGTATTAGGCTGAACAAAAGTTTATTATAATTTTTTATCAGTTCATTACTCTATGATGAAAATTTCTAAAACATATGACAAAGTAAAAATTACAATTAATTACATTAGTTTTGTTTGCATCCACTACAATAGTTCAGAAATAAACATTTATTCCTTTAAAAAAAAAAATCATAAAATAAAATGAAAATCAGTGATGTAAAGAAAGTCAGTATGGGCTTCTGAATTATATTTATTTATGTTACTGTGGTAATTAGTTTTTATTGGTGCAATTGGTAAATCAGATAATTTATAAATTTATGGTTGATTTCTGTAGTAAATAAATGTGGAATCTATGATATATTAAAGGAATTACATGTTGTAACTTATAATGATCACATTTCAATAAAAACGTGATTACTTATAACATTTCAATTATTATTAACTAAAGTGTTAATATTTGGTAAAATAGAGCATACTTCCATATTATGTGCACAGAGTGTAAAATCATGATGTGCACATTAAATCCAAAAACTTTTCTTTTTTTTCACCCTACCCCCTCGGACCAGATCCACAACAAAGTAAAGCACAGCCAAGGGGGTTGTCTACTCAAACGGGGCCTCCCCATTCGCTGGCCATAAGTCTAGTACAACCCGCCATAAGTCATCTCAGCCCGCCGGTTAGATCTTTTTCATTGCCCGCCTCTAATCCCTAGAACAGGGTATCCAAGCCCAACTATGTCATTCCTGGATCCCACCCCAGAAGTTGGGACTCAGTCTTGACACCAATGCCTCTAGTGAGAGAACCCTGTGCAGGGCACTCACACCAGAACTCGATCTCTTTCGCAAAGGGATGAGAGAGTCCCAGTGCCTCATCACTGCCACCCATTTGTGCAAGCACAGATGAATGGCAGCTTTGCAGAGGGCTGTCCCTCAACCCCCCGCCACCCTATCCTGCCTGGCTTTGTGCTGGAGTATCCATGTTACAAAGTCAGTTGTCACACAAAACCTCACTGCCCCTGATAACATACAGGCTATGACTGTATCAATTGTAAGGAGCTCAGTCACCAACTCCCAGGAGCGATGTTCAGTAGCCCACATCCAGCAGTCGAGCACGATGTGTTCTGTTGTATCGAGCTCAACATAAAAGGCAAAAGGGGCATCAGCTCTCCTCCTGGCATAACATGCCATGGCCAGACAAAAATTAGGTCAACCATTAGGTGACTTCACCAAAGCTGCGGTTGATCCAAGGCTCAACCTGCTGGATCAGACGCTGTGACCATCATCCCATGGAGGACAGGTTCCAGCAGACCTGCCATTCTCGGAACAACAACCTGTGCATATCAGTCCTGTCAGCTTTAATCCCACTCCTCATTCCAGCTAGTTGTTTAAACGGAAGGATGCTCGCAATGACACTGCCAGCATCAAATCCTAAAACTTGGTGTGTATATAATCTAAACAAATTTAAAAAATGGGGAAAATCATTAAATTGTTAAATGATAACGTAGGAAACAATGTTAACATTTTAAATGTAAAAATATTGTTTAAAAACATATAATATATAGTTTCCATATTATTTCAATTTAGTTTAGATTAAAGTACTTATAAAACTCTCTTTGGTTTCAAGTATTATTTAAATAGCATTATTATATTTAAAGTATCACTTATATGAGTATTCTGAAAGGGTAAATTCTGAAGTTTTTTACACTGATACGTGCACCATTCATTGCCCTGCACACATCCATATGATAATCCAGCCCTTCTCATGTACTCACCAGCTCGTCGGGTGTAATGGATGCTATTGCAGCAACAATCCTTTCTTGTCGGTGGTTGATGCCATGGATTTTCTCTGAATAAATCATGTTTATCACATGCCTCCGTAAAAAAATTGTAGGGGGTCACGTCTGGCTTCTTGGTGGGCCTCGTCTTTCAATACACCTGTTTTGAAACCAAATGTTTAATGCCACACAGACACACTTGCTGTGATGCACTAGAGTGCCATCTAGAAAATAGAAAATTAATCTTTTTTCTTCTTCAACATTGTCAATTGGTGGAAATTTGTAAAGTTCCACGCATATCACAGAAAAAACATATCACATTAATTGTGCTTTCTATAAAAACGAAAGAGCTTACAATACAGTCTATGACACAATGAGACTGCCAACTAGATATGCAGTGAAGGGCACGCAGTGGTGCCAACCACAACAAATATTTGCGATGAAAAAGTTAATAATATAACGAATATAAATATGAATACCAGATGCTTTTAACTGATTCCATTATTTCATTACAATTTTTTTGAACCAAGAAGTTCTTTTATAAACACTATTAACATCTATGTGTAAGAAGTTTGCTTACCACTAATTTATGTTTTAATTATGTATGATGTTTTATCAACATGATGTACATCAACGCGTGCTTATGTATTCAAAATGATTATACCTGCTTTTGTTATAATTTTTCTGCTCTGTAATAGTTACATAAGTACTGCTTTACGATATCATTTTCACTACCATGTCAAGCATTTGAAAGAAATATTTTTTAAAAGATTTCTGCGCCAAGTCTTCCAAAATTTCTTCTTTTTTATTTATAATCCATTCTTAAACTACAGAACATAATAATGATTTATTGATTTACCAGAAAGAATTGTTCAATCTCATACGTCTTTATCCATACCCATTTTATAAAAAAGTAATAATTTTACTTGTTTTCTTGATGTTTGTTTTATAAATGCATCAATTGACTAGAAAACTTATATCATTCTTAAAATTATAAGTTACTAACATATCTCAACAGCCAATATCTTTGATTGGATTATCCCAGAACAAGCACAACTGGTTTTTGCAGCAAAGCTTCAAATCTTTCTGAATACTTCCTAAACACTTTTTATTCAATCCTGAACTGAATTGATATCCATTCAACACTTTCCCTTTGTAATAATGATAAATCCAAGTAGAAAAGGCTTGCCCTTATGTTCTTACTTTCACACTTTCTTTCACCCTTACTTTCTTTTAAAAGTAGTAGTTAGTGTTCATTAACCACTTCTGGCAAGATAATACTGTAGTTTAATTAGGTAACGTTTTAATACGTCTTAATATGCAAAGTAAGATCAGAAGAATTATATCAAACCAAAGAGCGATTAAATAATTGGCAACAAAAAACAAATAAACAAAATGATGATCAACTCCAACTTAGGGAGAATATTGTCCGACAATATCAGAGGAATAATGAACTAAAAGATAAGAATTTTTTGCAATTTATTAAATATCGGGCATATATGCCTCAGTGTGTATGTTGTTCTTGTGAGACCCTATTTTTCAGTCACTCTGTAGTTAACTTTAATGTAGATAAAATTAAACAGAAATTCCAGAATAATTAAACAGAAATTAAACTACAAAATCCAAGAATAATATGATTCTAAATTATAATTTTCAATTAATATTAAATAATCAGATGTTTCACCAAATCTATTACATAAACGCATAAGTAATAATTCCTATTAAATTACATATATACATTTTTAAAAGCCCGTAAAATTTTATTTCACTAATAACATGATACTTTTTTCATATTTTTATTTTTATTGTTAATTATTTATTGTAATTTTTTTACAATCATGGGTTAATATTTATTAATAAATCAATACGTTTAAATTAAAAAAAAAAAAAAAAGTTAAAAAATTAATTAAAAAAAGTTAAAAAAAAAGGAGATGAAGTCTGATTCGAACCGATGTGCCTTCCTTTGTAAGATCCAAATATTTCATTAATTAAAATTTTATTTGGCTATAACTTTGGAACCGATAAAAGTAAGTACCGCTTATGATATATGTTGAAATGCTCTTAATGAGGGCTTATTATTGCAGTTAAGAAAAACTCCAAAATCTAAATTTTTGGGGATTTTAGACTTTTTTGGATACTTTTGGTTCAGTCCATTGCATTCAAAAGGGGAGGTAAACAATTAGATGTTACAGTAGTCCTAAATTCAAATTTTCAACATCCTATGGCTTATCATTTTTGAGTTATGTGAGATATGTACATACATACGTTCAGATGTCACACTGAAACTAGTCAAAATGGATTCAGGGATGGTCAAAATAGATATTTTCATTGAAATCTGAAAACCAAAATTTTTCGCGATTACAATAGTTATTTCAAACAAGGAAGAAAAAATATATTTATTTTTGAGCCTGTTTTCAACCTCCAGGAAGAAGACCCCTTTCCCATGGACATAAAATGTAATTAAAAAATAATAAAACCATATAAATATAAAAACTAGAAATCTATTTATGATTACATAGTAGTTATAAACTACTAAATACATTTGAAATTCATTAGCAAAATAAAATACAAAAATAAGTTTCCATAGATTGCACCAAGTGTTTGACAGGGTTTCCATTTAGGAACAAAACAAAAATTAGAGTAAATAATTTTTTTTTTTAAACTTCTGAAAAGTAATAACTAAATAAAAACTATATATTATAAACAAACAATATTTAAAATTTAAAAAATTATAATTAATATCTTTTTCTCATTTTCATCTAATCATTAAACTAGTCAAAAAAATTTAAAAAAAAGCAGTTGTATTTTTGTTTTCAGCCTTCTCATCAACACCTACTTTATTTTATCATTTGATAATAATGAAAGTAATTTTAAACTAGTTACAGTAAAATTAAACTAAATTACAGATAATGACAATCTGAATCAAAAAATATAGAATTTTCCTTATGAATAATAAATTTTTTTTTATGAGTTGTATAATAAATAACAGTTTTATAATTAATATAATATAATATATATATACAAAATAGTTAGATATATTTTGAAAAACAGCTTATAATTTTATTTAAATTATGAATTAATTTTATTTAAGTAATATCCAATACCAATCTTCAGGTATTCGTTAGTGTCAGTAGATATTTCCTATTTTATTTGAACACGAGGTTTTTTTCACATGTATTATATACCAAAACAATATCTCAAAGAATAAAAGATTATATACCTGAAAGAATACTGAACAGTTATTGTTGTAAGCTTTTTAATTATAAATAGAAATAAAATTTTATTGTTTAATTTCATTATCTTAATCTTTTATCTCCGTATGATTTTATCATGGTTACGTAGATTTATTTGTGTACTATTATTATCATGAATTATAAAAAAATAAATTCATTGCTGTTGCAAAACCATTACTTAAAAACTTCCTGGCTTTTATATGAAAAAAATTTAATGAAATAGTATTATTTGCTTTGTTTCATGATTTGAAAGATAAAGTATGCAATTAAAATTACATAATAAAGTAAATTGAGATGAAGTAAATTCTTCCTTTATAATACTAATTTAGAAATTTAACAGTAGAATTGACCAGAAAACTGTTTTTCTAATACCATTTTATCTGGATCACATTTTTAAATACAACAACCATCATCACAGCCTATATGAAAACTATTACATAACAAATTATAAAAATATCAATAAAGGAAGTTTAAATTTGAAGGAATAAACTTCTTTGTGAGTCAATACGTGATATTCAGTCGTCACTCATTAATCATAATAATTAATTGTCAGAATCTGTCAACAGATTTACAAATACATACGTATTAAAAAGAATGTCTTAATTCATGTTAATGATAACAAGAGATAACTATTCAAAATTAAAAACACTACTACCGAAAAAAAACATTGGTGACAAACATTTTGTTCCGGTTAGGTTACATCGTGATTTTGTATTACACTAGCAAATACCCCGTTTCAATTTTGAAAATCGGAAGATCGGTTGCGAAAATATAACGAAGTTTCCGATTAACCGTGATCTGTTAGATCAAGAGTGTATCTGATGCATACAAAAGTTAGCCTTCAACCAACTAACAAACATCCCGTATGAATTTTGAAAACCGGATCGTTGCTTGCAGAGCAACCCGTTGCACCTAATGCAGTTAAATAAAAGAAAGGGATTATTAGTTAATATTTAGCTATAAAATTGTGACGTAAAGCGGACAATGGTGGTAGGGTGGGCGACTGTACACGGCTTCCTTCACGACTCTCTCCCGCTAGAATCAGTCCATTGTCAATTAATTTACAATTATTTAATTTATTTAATTTCTAAGCGTAGATTATTTATATTTTATATTTGTATTTTTATTCATTTATTAGTTTTATTAATAAAGAAAGGGATTATTAGTTAATATTTAGCAGTAAATCTTAGCAGTAAGCTATTTAGCAGTAATAAGTAAATATTTACTTTTAATAAGTAAATATTTACTATTTAGCTATTTAGCAGTAAGCAGTAAATATTTAGCAGTAATAAGATGAAGTAACACCAACAAATAAGACCAAGAATAAAGAACATCCTTACATGATCGAACATACTGCCCGTCAAAAAATCGTATGATTTTTTTTCTCAGATGTTTATAAACAATAAATAACAACGTAATATTTATTATAATAATGATAAAATAAATTAATAAATTTTACTTCCGTAATTCATTTATTCAATATCGTAGCAAATCTTAAAACACAACTATTTTCGACACAAATACCGTATTTATTCTAGTACCCCCCGCCGCCGAATAAGCCCCACACCTCGATTTTCCGGACCGAAAATCTAAAAAAAATGTAGTATATACCGGTATTTTAAAGTGCAATAGATATGATAAAAAATAGGAAAATATTCAGAAAGTAAAACGTTTAATTCGTTCATTTAAATTACAATATTAATATTACATTAATAATTAATTAGCGAATTCTGAACTAGTTTAGTTCAGAATCGGTAGGCCAGCAAAACGAAAAGAAAGAATCATGTTGAAAAGGATCATTTCAATACGCTTAGTAGTCTCCACGTCGCTCTGCCAAAGGAGATCCTCTTCACTACTATCAAGTTCATTAGATATTTCGCATTTTTTAAAACTTTTCCTTATTAATTCCGTGGAAATACCTTCCCAACCATCTTTTATCCAAACACAAATCCGGTTAAAATCTGGGCGTTTGATTCTTCCTGTAGGCGTAAGAAAGACATTTTCATCAGCCATCCATTTACAGTACAGTTGTTTTAATGCAGATTTGAACGGTTTATTAATGCAGACATCTAGTAGTTGCAATAGTGATGTCAATCCGCCTGGAATTTTTACTTGGTCTGTCATCCCCTTTTTTAAAATGTCTTTCACTTTATCAGTCGTATGCCCCCGATAACTATCCATTACTAGCATACCGGTATTTTTTTTAAGTAAATCTCCTGATCGCTTTTGCCATACGCACCTGATCCGATCTAAAATTAAGGTTTCGTCCATCCAACCTGATTCCTGTGCTCTGATAATAACTCCATTTACCTGTTCAGTAGGAAGTTTTTCTTTTAAAAACAATGTACGGAGGTAATTTTGATCCATCAGAAGTAATGCAAAGCATAACACTACACCTTTGTTTTTCATTACTACCGATGCGAATCGTAACACTTTTTTCACCTTTTTTGTTTACGGTTTTGTCTAATGGCATTTCAAAATATACGGGGGTTTGATCAGCGTTTCCTGTTTGAGAAGGCAAATAGCCTTTATCTTTTCTAAGATTTATTATGTATTTGTGAAAATGTAATATTTTTTTTTCATAAGCGTCTGGAAGTTGTTGAGAAATGGTCGTCTTTCGTCTTATCGACAAATCATTTCGTGAAAAAAATCGTGTTATCCATCCACGGCTTGCTTTAAAATCAACTTTTCTTCCTGCCGCCCGATTTCCAATTTTTTCAGCTTCACCTATAACGCGCAGTTTTACATTTACTGTAAAATATCGCAGACGCTATCCTTTTGTACTCATTTTAATGCCGTAATTAAAATAAATCACCGTATTAAACTTTACAAGATAAATTAAACAGATAAAATGCACGTAACCGTCCACATATATAAACAGTACAATGACTAGCGAATAGACAAGACGACGATGGGTAACTGATACTGTAACTGTAGTATCATTAGAACCGGATGCAGCCCATACAGAATGAATCAGTTTTATAAAAATACCGTAACTTCGTTCCTATCGATAATATGAACAGAATTTTAATAATTAAGGATGTATTCTGTAGAAGCGGCATCCGGTATTGATAAACGAAAGCCTAATGTAACTATATTTATGTAATTGAATTTAGGTACTTCTAAGAATATATTTAATTTACATAAATTATCCTGGCTAAAGGCTATGTTTCAAGTAAGCCCTGCACCCTTATTTTTTCTCTCCAATCCAAGAAAAAAGTGCGGGAGGTACTCGAATAAATACGGTAAGTCGATTCTGAAAATAATATCGAGTATCAATTTAGAATCGTGTATAAGATTTTTGCAGTCTTTTAGTTACAGTTACATATTTATATATATACATATTCGTATAGCCTGTGACACTCCCCGAAACGTAAGGATTCCAACGCGAGGTCATACTTCAAAATCGGTTCAACCGTTGTGCTGCTACGGTGGAACAAACGTACATACATATACCCTAAAACATTATACTCGTTTCTGAGCAGTCGTGTAGAAATAAATATACGTGGAAATGTTAAACAATTTTCAATATCAAATGTAAACATTTTCTTTTACCACGGCTGACTGTTAATTGCAATTTTTTTTTAAAGATCAATACTTCAAGTCATCTCCATTTAAACAACAGTCTGAACTAAATGTTTTATTATACTTCTGCATATGAAACATTTAAACACGAGTTATAATATTCTTTAAATAAAGCCAAAAAGTAATTTTTAATGAACATTATGGTATTATTTATGGTTATATTTACCTAAAAATTATGGCTGTTTAAATAACTTATGACATACAATATACAGTATATTATTATGAATTATAAATGTGAGTCGACTTTCTCTCATACTAAAAATTCTTTTAAAATTGTTTTGTTTACTTTTCTGTTGTTGTAAGGATAAATAGAGCTGTATATTGCTAGGAACTATTATATTTCATGTATTTATGTAAATCTGATAACCGCTGAATAAATAAATATTATTAATGTAAAGTTAGATAATTACATCCTATAGTTTTACGTTCAATTTAGTTATAAGAAATTTACATATTTATTTATAAAATAAGATGAGAAAATTTTCATTTCTTATAAATAAACGTGTAATTTAAAGAAAGAATTGATTTCCTTGTTTTATTATTTTTATAAGTATTATTTCTTTTAGCTAAATAAATAGTTCTAGGTTTATTTCCAGGCAGACATTAGTTTTCTGTGTTGAATAAACCTTCTTTTCAATAAATCGCAGTTATTTTATCATACCCAGTTTTAATATTAAAATAAATCTCATTCAATAAGACAAAAATTACATCATTTTGTTCATCTCCTTTTGATAAAATGTTTATATATTCAGTTTCTCTTAAATATTTTCATAAATGTTATGGGAAATATTTTAATACTTCTATCTTTAACATTACTAAATCACTTTATTATTTTATTTTAATAAACAACCCTAAACCAACAAATTCAAAAACATTTATTGAGGAAGCTTAAAATGATTTATAAAAACATACTAAACCTTTTGCTGGTTATTAAGGCGCCAAGACCAACTGTTATTGAAATCAGTATGTATAACCACCATACCAACTAGCCAGCCACTTTATTTTTGGATTGATATTAAAAAAGTAAAGATGCACAGAAAGTTCAAATTTAGGCACAAGGACTGGAGACCTAGATGGCAAATTTTAACAGAAAAAATACTTTTAAAGCCATCATAATCAAATGTTTTACAAGAAATTTTAGAAATAATTATTGCTCTTGTATAATACTTTAGTTCTTTATTGTTTTATAATTTATGCGTCTTATACTTTCATTTGGTTGTTGTTTATTTAAATAGCATTTCTATTACATTTAAATAATCGAATATCAAACATTATTAATGTCATTTTAAGCTAACTGCCTTATAAATAATGTGATGTCTGTGCACATATCATTGGCAGAAGATGGGATGTTGTGTTTTTTGTATGTTACTTTTACATTTGTCGTTAGATGTTATTGAACCTTGTTTATTTGAATTCTTCATAATTTGTAGAACAAATTAATCTTAATATTTATAAAAGACTTTTGGTTATAATTTTTTATTTATTTTTTTTTTTATTTGACAGTATTGTACATTTTTTCAGATTAATATTTAATTATTAATTACTAATTATAGTACCATTTATACATAAATAATTTAGCTGTCATGACACTTTTTCTTCTTTTTTTTTTGTAATTTTTTCATAAGAGTTGGGACCTATAAAGGAGTTTCTTGTATATAAATCTTTTTTCTTAATAAGATAGATGGAAACCTATTTTAATTTTTTTTACTGTTTTTCTTCATAACTTTTTTCCTTATTTCTTAATCTTTTAACAATTAAAATATTTTTTACGAACTAATGATTTATATCATATGCTTATGATTGAATTATTTTTTAAGTTTTTTTTTTTTAAGCTAAATAAAACATATTAGTAGTTATAATAATTTGGTATATACTGAGTTATTAAATTCAATAAAAATTTTTACCCAGCCGATTTAGAAATGAGTTCTAAAAACACATTTTACTGGTTGTTTTTATTGACTAAAAATATTCATCTAAAGTTACTACTACATGATTTCTTAATAGTTAAACATTTTATTTAATTAATAATCTTCTCATTCTTAAACAGAGTGTACAAAAACTATCCCAGTAATTTATGTCAAAAAGAAGAAGTTTTTCTTCTTCAAAAAGAAGAAGGCAAACTTCTCTGCTAAACAAAATTTAAAGATTTATGTCAAAGCTTTTCTACACTTCTAGTTATTGGATTAAATAAATTACCATATACAGAGTGATTGAGATGGAAAGGAAAATAATTTCAGAACTGATTCTAGAGCTTGAAATAAGAAAAAAAGTTCATAAAAATATGTTCAAAAACGCTTTATTATTGAGTTATGGCTAACGAAAAAGTTTGTCCAGATTTCAGTTCCTCTGGTGAAATCCGGTCATACTGAAAATTTTAAGGCATTATATAAGGGTTAATTTATTTTTTTGATCAGAAAATCGAAAAGAATATATCCCAGTACTGTATTTCATGTAGTTTTCATGATATCCAACGTAAAGCAGAAAAATTTGGTGATGAAAAGTACTTTTTTATGTTTGAAGTACAATAACTTTGTTAAATGATTAGTAAATGCATAAATTTTATTATTATCAAAAGTTGTAGAGAATTTAACTTTGAGAAAATTGTTCTAATATAGTCTATATAAATAAATTTAAAAAAAATGAATTTTAAAAACAAAACAAAACAAAATATACATAAATTTTTTTCTCATGCTGTTGTCATACTGGAAATAACACAACAAATTTAAAATGTAAGTTATTTACAATAAAATACTAAAACCAATACTATTGTACTTCATAAACCTGTTACGCTTTGTAATTCAAAAGCTTTGTACAGTCGATGAGGGGGAAAAACATATATTCAAAATATAGTAAGAATATAATTAATTGCTGATCAATTTCAATTTATCAAACAACATTTGGTACGCTAGCCTAATATTGGTTTTCTTTTAAGGGCACCTGTCAGAGAGAGCGCTAACAATGGATAAACACTTCAAAAAATCTACCCAGTGATTAGGCTAAGTCATTTACACAATCTCAATATGATTGCTGATTTGTCACTGTCTGGCAAGGAAACTTTTTTAGAGCAGATTCTTTTTCACAGCAGAATAGAAGGTACTGCAATTTTCTTGCAAAGTAAATTACACTATTCCGCAGTGAGACAATACTCAATTAATATCATTTACATGGAGTAAAAAGTTCATCAGCTAACTTAATAGACATTTATGATAAAATTAAAAAAAAGCATGTAGAGATGGAAAGATCTGTTATGGTAACCAAAAATATTCCAAGCCTTCCTAGATAATCTTTGATTGTGTTGTTTAGATTTAATGACAATGGCTGTCCTGCTAAACATTTTTATGTTTAAAATCCTTCAGGTATCGATATTGTGTATTATATGGTCGAGATGAGGAAGTAGATGGACATATTAAAACCTCCCATATGCTACCTTAGGAAGTAAATTTAACATCAAAATATTGAAATGTTCAATTTCTAATGACTTAATTTCAAAAGAGTACCCTTAGGGATACAGCAGCAATAGATAAATATTCACCTTATCTTTGCATTAAAATTTCTAGGCTTTTTCCGCTTTACTACCTGAAAAAATTCTTTCTTGATTTTAATTAATAGGTAAAATTTTAAAAGTAATTAATTACATATTAAAAATAAAGTAATTCCTGATTATACAGCACCATAATTAGTATTAGTTAACATTTAAATAAAATAATAAAATATTCTTATTTCTAACTGAATTAATCTAATAATAAGAATTTACTGAAAGCATCTTTTGTTAAAGGAAAAAATATATATTCTTTAACTAAATACCCCCAGAAAACTGCCGATCACTGTGATCATAGCATCTTAGTCTTTCATCCAGAAATACGAGATTCAAATAATCCTTGTCAGACTTGCCACTTTTCATTCACTATGAAATTTCCATTCCATATTTTCAATCATAAGCTTCTAACTAATATGGAGAATTAATTTGTTCATAATACAAAACATTTCATAGGTAAAACTAGTTGAATTTTGTATTTATATTCAGAAGGCCCAACTTTATTCTGTAGGCACTCCATATTTCCTTCCACTATATTCCACCATGGAAACCAACCTCTTTGCCCTTATCTCTTCAGTGTGACCTTATATGGTTCCAACTTATACTATTACAATCCAAATGGAAAAAGAAGGTTTAAAAATTAAATAAAATGCAGGGTAAAAAAGGGCAGTCTAGTGGAGAGAATATAATTGATATGGGTATAGGTTTTATGCTGCCTGAGGACCATCCCAGAATCTCTGTACTCATCACTGAATCACTGAAGTATCCAACAGATAAAGCCAAGTTTCCTAATTCTTCATTGTATTTGTAAAATACGAATTCATAACATTTAATGAAAAATTACAAATTGAGGATAAAACCATAAATACAGTCATATATTCTAGTATATGTATTATCACTACTACAGAATGGCAGAATCTACATCAGTCTGAAAGAGGATCCACTTAATGATAAAATTATGAAAATTTTTATGTATCTAGTAAATAGGATGTTCACAAGTAATCCTGAATATAAAATGTACTTATAATTACATTTAAATCTTCTTCACTTTCATCTTTGATGTAGTCATAAAGGCTGTTAATTGTAAATAGATTGTTAAATTTTATGTAATTTAATTGTTGTGTCATTAACTGTATGTAAAATTAAAATTTTTGGTGTACATTTGAACTTAAAATGTGGAGTAATGTTTAAGTACAATATTTTGTTATTTTTATCTTAAATTAGTATCTAACTAAATCACTACTTTTTGTTTCAGCACTTCTAGCCATCGTCGCTGCAGGGTTATTTGCACTACAAACAGATGATACAGAAAATGACTTTGTTGTTTCAAGAGGAGAATCCTTCTACCTGCAAGTGCGTACTGTATAATGAATAATCTAATATACATAAATTAAACAGAGAAATCTGGTATTGTTCAAAGTACAAATATTTTTAGAGATTTTTTCATGTTTGTTTTATTTATTTATTTACTCCAGCAAATACAGCCTGACACCTAAATATAGCTTAATTCTGCCGGTTTTTGATGATAAAATATGAATTTTGTACAGTAAAATAAATTATGAACTTGCCTAGAATTCAAACTTAGAAAACTATAGCAATATTAATTGAACTCTCTTTGTGAAATATAAACATAAAACTGTAACAATTTATAGATTCTGACTCATGTATAGTAATAGTATTGAACACTACAAAATTTAAGCAGTGCAAAAAAAACTACAATCAAATTACACTCATATCTAAATACTTTATATGAAATAACAGGATGTTGTTTGCCACTATTTTGATTACCTTATTTTTAGATATTAATAGAAATATATCTTTACATCATATCATGTTTCTGAAAAGAAGTAAATTTTTAGCATATTCAATAAAGATTTAATTATCTTAATAGACCTACATAGCTCAGTAAACTGACTAATATAAATTAATTATTGTTATTCCTTTTTTCATTTGCATATTAAAATTGTATTCATGTAAAAATTGTGTTAGTGTTTAATAAATGATGTCTTGTATAATAATAACATTGATAGACAAAAAAAATTTTTTTTAATGTTTCTCTAAGTGTGATACCATTTCTTGAATTGTTTTTTGCGTACATTACAGATCTGTAAATAAACTTTTTCTATCACCCTTAGTTTTAAGTGAATTACCCTTCAAAAAAAATTTAGGGAAAATGTAGTTAAAACCTGTAAAATTTATAATTTTGCATGGCCATACCTGTGTTAGAATGATTACACTGATACTTTTATTTTATAAATAGCATCAGGCACATCCCGAATTAATGTCCAACAGTAATCGGCTAGCATGTTAGCATTCCATTTCCCTTTATAGCACCTTTCCATCATCGAAATGACTTTGTGGAAACATTCACCATGTTCATCACTTATGTCTCCGAGGTTGTCCAGGAAAAATCCAGATGTGAGTGGAGGAAATATATTTTCAAAAACATATTACTTCCCATAGTTCTGTATGAAGTAAGAAGTTGATTAACAATATCGTGGTAATTGTCAGATTTTTGTTTGCCAAGAAACATTTTGCAAGTGTCTTTAAATGAAACCCAAGCTGCACTTTCTACTTTATTTAACATTGAGTTAAATACATCATCTTTGACCAACTCTCTTATTTGAGAACCAACAAATATTCCTGTTTTAATTTTTCTTTCATTTACATTCGGCAATTTCTGCCTGATATACAAAAAATCCAGGACTGACTATCCTTCTTCATTGCTTTAAAAAATTTTCATTGGACCTAGCTTGATATGGAGAGGGAGTAAAAATATTTTTTTGGGTTTAACTAAGAGCTCATGAATAATAATTTTTCCATTTGAAGTTAAGTTGTCTCGTTTTTTCCACTATTTTTGTAACATAATGTTTATCCCTAGCTTGGCTGTCCCATTTGCAAAGAAAACACATGTGTTTAGTATAGCCTAACTGCATGCCTAACAAAATAGCTATAACTTTCAAATCACCACATATGTTCCAGTTATGATTTTATAACTTATTTTTTCAAGAATGTCTTTCATCACATTGTATGTCTCTATCAAATTAATACCATAAGTGATTGGTATCAAAGAATATTTGTTACCGTTGTGTAGTAGAACCACTTTTAAAATGTACTTGGACAAATCTATGAAAAGGCACCAGTCCTCAGGTTTATGAACTTGTTCTAAGTGCAACATAAGCTAATTAATATTTGGGCAATAAACCAAATTATTTTCATCAATAAACTACTGAGAAAGTTTTTCTTGTCGGCTTCGAAAGCCCAAAATTTTTGTATTTTTTTAAAAGTAAATTCCAACCTTGCGCAATCTTGATCCTAACAGTTCATATTACTGATTTTTTGATAAATTTAAATTCCTAATAAAGTCATTTAATTCACCTTGTGATATACAATGTGGCTTATTGGAAGATAATTCAAAATCAAAATCACTGTTGTCTTCTTCAGCACTGCCTGATTCTTCATCGCTGCTTTCAAACATACATTCACAGGTGGCTCAGGAACTGGAATAATTTCACTGTGAGGTGCAGACCTGATTTCAGATTGCAGTGAAGGATATTTTACAGTATGTTCAGATTTTTTAGAAATTCCAGACACACTTGTTAAACAAAAGTAACAATTGGTTATGTGATCCTTTGGTTCACGTCAAATTATAGGTACACCAAATGGCAAACCCTTCCGTGTACCTTTCAGCCATCCTATTAAATATACAGAACAATTAGTGCATACTATATGAGGAGCCCACGTCTTATCCTGATCACCAATTTTACACTGAAAGTAAAAATGATATGCTTTTTTAATTAAAGGTGTAATGTTTTTTCTATTTGATTTTACGGTAAACTCACCGCATACATAACAAAAGACATCCAGATCATTTATGGTACACAATTTCAAAGCATTATGACACTGCACTGTTAACAAACTTAAGACAGCAATAAGACTGAACAAAATTAATTCATTCCTAAATCCAGTGCTTAATACAAACAATACAGCTATGTTTTCAGCTACATGTTTTGGCCTGCACAGATATGATTAATCTTGTCCATGAAGGCTCACTCTTCAGTATTAGATATGATATCATAATATGTGATATGTGATATGTGATTATGTGATATGATTTAATTCTTTGTCTAGTATTGTTTATTTATAGCTTACAAATTATGTTTAACAAAATAAAAAAATAAAAAATGAGTTTACAAAATACAATATATGAGCTTAAAATGCTAACTATACATTGAAAAATGAAAAAAATCCTTTAATTAAAATTTAAAAATTTTTTTCAAAAATGGGGGTTATGGAAAGATTCTGAATTCATATTCATTTTCAGCATCAAAAACAAATTAAAGTTGTGTATCGCATGTTAGGAAACAAAAATTATGTTTATCATGTAATTAAAACAGGATTACCAAAATTAAAAACAATATATATATGATCAAAGTTAAAAATGAAACAACAGTCATGCATGTGCACATACACTCACACACACACACACACTCTCTCTCTCTCTTACATGCGCGTGCACACACACACACACATACACAAGTATACAAACATACAATCACATTCATGTGAGTAAAAAATTAAAAAGTGTCCAATTAGAGACTTTTCTGCAAATAGGTAAAAAAGATATCTATCCAAACTAACCAATTAATCAGAAAATATGGTGGCTTGCAATAAGCTTTAGTTAAACCAATAAAGCTACTAAAACAGCTAGTCTAAAACTGACCAACAGTGCAGCCAAACTTCTATGTAATAATAATTTTCCAGTTACTTTTCCCTCCAGAAGAAATGTTATGTAACTATAATAATACTCTAATTGTGTATAAATAATCAACATTATAAAGTTTAAACAAACCTATATTTCTGGGTGATAAACTATACTTTAGTTTCTATTTTAGCTAGGTTAGAGGACTGATATATAATTCAAATTTCAAATATAAAAGTGCTAAAGTGTATTTGTACTCAATTCACATGCTGGAGGTAGCAAAATAAAAAATACATCAATATAATACTTATTGTTTTCAATTTTATATTCTTGCTTTAAGTTCATTGATTAGATTAAATATGTATTCTAACCTCTTACTTCTGTACATCTTATTCAGAGATGGTCTAAATCTATTTTTCTTAAATTATATTTTATTTTTATTATTATCTTTTATGACCACATAGGATCACTTTAGTCCACTATTCAAGTCTCTTCAATGGAACAGTTTAGGCCTTACAGTCCTCCCAGTATTTTTTCATATGTTTCAATCTTTGTGCCCTTTCTAGTATTGAAAATGTTTGTGTTGTGAGTTTTTTCTTGTGAATATGAAGTGAGTGTTTTTGTTCTTGATTTTCTTGTTTAATTTTATCTTATCTCTCATGTCTTCTGATGTAAGGCCACTTTCCTTCAGATCCTCTCCTATTCTGTGATCCATCTGCATCTGACTTGGTGTTTTTCAAGTTGAGATTGTACTAGCTGTTTACTAATAAGAATTTTTTATTGTAAGTGTACCAGGTTAATTTTTTATCTTTAGCTAGTTTGTTTCTTCTTGTTTGGATTGAGGTTTTTTCGTTTCAGTTGTTTGTTATTATTTCTTCGAGGTATTTAAATTGAGTTACTATTTTGATTTTATTACCACTTAACTTTTTACTATTTTATCACATTTTACTTTACAACTTTACTTTTTTTAATTGTGTTTTTGGACTTAATTTCTGTATTTTCAAATGATATTTTGAGGGCAATTTTATTTGTAGTGTTTTGAAGTCCTAATATCTGTGATTCAGCTTCTTTGATGTTGTTTGCTAGCAGTGCCTTAAAGTATTTTATTAGTGCATATAATAAATTGACCTAATGGAAGTGAATATTCTCTAGAAGTGTTTATGTACAGTTGGTAGAAGTAGTCTTCAGTAGTAGATCTATTATGTGTGTGTATAATTAAATACCTAACCTTGTGAAATAAGAAAAATATTGTAAATTATCTTTAGTTATATCACAGACATTTTTTTTTTTTTAAATGCATTTCATGAAAGTTTTTATTCTAATAGTAAAATAGAAGAGTTTTTTACATAACATATTTTTATACTATCATGATGATGATGAATGAAATTCAAACATAGATGAAGTATGTTCAAACAGGTGCATATTATACATCCAAACAGATGTATTAAAATATTTCTATATAAAAGATTTGTCTTTATTTTTTTAAATTCATTAATTAATTCATTTTTAATAATAAAAACAGAAGTAGGTAAATAGAAAATAATAAAAAAAAAAACTGTGTAAAGGTAAAATTTATACAATATAAATTGCTTTTTAACCAGAAATCAAAATTGCACTAAAAGAGAAAAAACAGAGTGAGTGAGAAGGATGGAGAAACTCATTCATGCACACAGTGCACAATAGTATTGCTAAAATATGTGGTACCTGCTGTGATGAGTTAGTTTGTCTATTCTGGATTCTGAATAACTAATTGTTAAAATTGTCTAGAAGACATAATTTTAAAAATCAAAGAAAAAATGACTTGAGTCATAGAGAAACTTGAATGAAATTCTTAGATAATCTGAACTAGTTCATTAACTTAACCTCCCAATCCACCGTTAGGCATTCTTCAGACAATGAAGATGAATGATTTGTAGCGTGTGTGAAAATGCCATACCTGACCGAGATTCGAATCCGGGACCTCCGGATAAAAGGCCAAGACGTTACAACTCGCACCACAGAGGCCGGCTAGTTTTTTAACTTAGCAAATATATAAAAATGAATGTTTGTTTGTTTGTCCTCTATGCATTCCTACACCACTCATCCGATTGCAATAAAACTTTGGTGAGTTGTGCGCATGCTCGTGAAGGTTTCTGGGTTAGTATGGACTCGCTAGGTGGCGCTGGGGTCAAGATATTTCATAAAATTATATTTGTAGTACCATTTGGTTCATATTAGAATATGTGTTACTTACATGGAAAGAAATACATCTGCAAAAAATGGACACGCTAGATGGCGCCTGGGGTTGATGTATTTATGGATCGATTTGGCTCATATTCAGATTATATATTAGTTATTTGAAAATAAACATTTTTGCAAAAACTGTACCCGCTAGGTGGCACCGGTGTCAACATATTTACAAAACAAGCAAACAAATATACAAACAGATTTACTTCTTCTATATGTATAAAAGACAATGTTCATATGTGTATCCACTATAGACTAAAAAACTACTGTACCGAATTTATTGGGAATTTTTGGGTTTTTGCAAAATGGTCCGTGTTGTCCGGAGAAGGTTTAAAGCTATTGAAATCCTCAATCTCACCAGTAGAAAGAAAATTAGGGGGTATTTCGAACAGATTACTATATTTAGAGAGTAGTTTTGAATTAAATCAGATAGGTAGTGCTGTTGTTTTGCCAGTTGGATTTATTTGCATTCTGACATAAAGTGAAATGTTACATTTTGTTAAGTTCCATAATGTTTAGTTTTCTAATGTTTTATTAGATTTTCAATTATGTTCATTTAAGGTATATTTACTCATATACTCAAATCTAGCAATAGCGAAGTATTGTCGGGTCCACTAGTGTAAAATAAATTGATGAATACAAAAAATTAACAATAATTGCATTGTTCATTGACTATTCAGTAATTATATGATAATCTTTTCAAAAAAAAAATGCAAATGTGTTCACAGGGAAACAACAATTCATTTGTAGCAGGAATATAGGGAATAAACATTTACAAAAAGTAGGTGAAAATGTATATTTATCCTATTGTCAGAATAAATATCCAGGGCTTACTAACATAATATATTGCAAATAAATAGTTTATTTTATTTTAAAACAAAAACTAATCGTATTTATTTTAATTAATGGGCATTATTATATTATACCTTTTATATTTTTACTTTTTGAAAATAAATTTTTATATTCAGCCATTCATTTTTCATAATCTAATTAACAAAATTCTGGTTCAGATTAAGCTAAAAATATAATTCAAGTTTCTTTGTATTCTATTTCCTATCCTGTAGTTTTAAGATATATGCCCAAAAAATATAAACGTAAACAAAAGATTTGTTAAATTTGTAAGTGGAATAAATAGTAAAGTCTGATTTACCTAGTTCTAAATCCAGAATAGGTAGATTAACCCATTGTAACAAGTAGCTCCATCTGCATCTACATTTCATTATTCTACTGTATGCAATAATGAAAAGGTATATAAACAAGTTTCTCCAGCTCTCATTCAGTAAAACTTCCAGTTTTCATTTAATATCAGTAAATAAACTGCCTAATAGAGTAATAAAACAGAACACAAGTGTGAGACATCTTTTGGTCCTTACAGAATTTTCGGTTATAATTTAACAAAAACTTTATTAATTGAGAGATTTATTTATTGCAAAATAAATTCAATGACTTTAAAATTAAAAAAAAAAAAAACAAAATTAAATACTAATAATTAAACTATATAATAGTAAAGTAATAATAACTAAAGTAAAAAAAGGAAGAAAGGTAAAGAAAGAATATACTGAGAATTTAAAAATCAATATGCTGTAGAACTCTCCAATTTCCAGGACACTATCAAATATTCCAGACATTGTATAACTTTTAGGTTGTAAGGAATATAGTTTACATTCTATATCAACTCTAAAATTGTCTTTATGATCTTTAGTGAATATGTCTTTTAATAGGTTTTAGTTGAATCCTCTTCCTTTTTCTACATCTGATCATCTTTTTCATCTCCTTTTAGTTTCTTTACTTCCTAATGTTTGTATACATCCTGATCTTGTTCTTATTCTTTCTTTTGCTTTTCTTTCTTTCAAGACAGTTTCAATGTAGGATATGCGCCAACCAAGATGATTTCCTTTTCTCATCAAATTATATAACCCTCCTATTCATCTCAGTTGTAAAATGATTGCTATTGTAATATTGAATTATTGTTATTATAATAATAATTTAATTACTTTACTCATATAGATTTTTGTATTTGTTGTCAAGACTAGTTTTGTTCTTCCTTTCACAGATAATCAGCTGTCAGATTGATGTTCCATGAGAAGGTAGAACAAAACTATTCTCAACAACAAGACTAATAATATAAATAAGTAAAGTAATTATTAAGTACATACATATTGTTAAAGTATGAACATATATTTTTTTTGTAATTTTATTTTATAAGATATACTTTGATTTATTTACAGATTGCCCTTATCATATTAAACTTCCTGTTATTTATAGCAGCATTATATGATGTGCTATTTTCAAGAAGATTAGGAGGGGATCCGACTACAGCTAGTAGGGATCCTGGTGGTGAAGATGCCACAACTTATAATAACCCTGGTTTTAGGGAGAAACGCTCTTCTCATCCTGGTAATTATATCATTGTGATAGTTGAATAAGAATTATTTTAAACTTTAACTTATTTACTACTTTACAGTCTATTCAGATTCTGTTTTTACTTATACTGAAATAATAAAAATTATGTTAATTAGAAATTGTATACTACATTTATCCTTAAAATCTCTTGTCTCATCTTCAGTTTATAAATACTGTTTGCACATCATTCAGAATATCTACTAATACATTTTCTTCACAATGATTCACTATTTAAATTTTAAGGTTGTGCTTAGAGTCAACATTTTGTAGGACATGGAAAACTCCTGCCACACTGAAGCAAATTACTCATTAATTTTGATTCCTGCTATCTAATGTTAATTTGTTTATATTATACAAGAATGGCTTAACAGATTTCAATAAAACATTCAGGATGAATTTACCTTAAATTACATCATATTAGGCTAAATAGAGGAGATTAAGGTACCCAATTTTACTGAGCAGGAATCTCAGCTATTACAATTATCATACAGGAAATGAAGAAATCATACAAGAACTAAGCCCAAAGGCAATAACCATCCATATAATGTAGTTTTTATTAAAAACTACATCGAGAAAGCAGTTGTTCCATAAGCTACTGCATTCTCAGCATTGTAAATAGAGGCAGTGTGATAGTTTGATATCATCAAACTAGTACTAGTTACCAGTGTACCAGTTTCATAAAAAAGGATGAGTGTATTTAAAGGGAGGGAACAATCAGCAACGCAGGAGCTGCAAGCAAATGGAAATAATATTACTGCTCAGGAAAGCCATCAGTGTTTACATTACCAATCGTTAGTGTAATGCTTCATTTTAAGGTTTGAAATTAATGTGGACAGTACTGTGATGAATGTATGAGTCTACTTTTGTAGGATTTACAGTATCACACATTTAGTAAATTGCCTATAAATAGTTAAATTACAAAAAAAAAATGTTATTATTGTCATGTGATTAATAAGTTGCATTAGTGATGTTCTAGTATTCAATTACTACCAGTGTTTTGAAACACTGACTTACTTTTATGGCTTCCTTGTTGAGGCAACTGGCCAGTTAGTAATGAATAATCATAACATCAGCTGTTACTGAGTTTCTTTTCTAGCAAGATTTTACTACAGATTCTACTTGTAAATTATATGTTTAAATGACAAACATTTGTAATACTATAACCAACCAATTCATCTTATTGTAGATGGAGGCAGAATGTAATTTAAACTTAGTAATGAGAGCACCAAACAGCAACATCTGAGAGTGTGAAGTTTATGAAGGTTACATGATGCAAATGCGACTGCCATGTTAGTTTATTAACATTTCTTAAGGCATTATTAATAACCATCAATGTTCTATTTATTTATTAGTGATTACAATATAATAAATGTTACTAATAAATTATTTACTCTGGACTGATTCACAATAAAAAATTATGCTGTCAGGAATGCTACTTTACAGATAAAAAACAAACAAACTGCATCAATATTTATCTGGATGGATCAAGAGAAACCATGATTAAAATTTCATCAAAGCAGTTTCACAAAATATAAAATTAATTATAAAATAAAAAAATAGAAATGTTAATTTGTTTATATTATACAAGAATGGCTGAACAGATTTCAATAAAACATTCAGAATGAATTTACCTTAAATTACAAAATTTAAAATACATGAAATAATAGTAAATTAAACATTTAAAAACACTAAATAAATAAAATAATTGCAAAATTAAAAACAATTCAGCAGGTGTTGATGAAAATCATTTAAACATTTATTATGTGTTTCTCTTCTGTAAAAAAGAGTGGTGTGTTGGTTTGTTAGTTTGCTGTATGTGCTCACATTTTCATTTTTTCTGAAGCGCTCAAATGATTTACACTTCTTGATATGAACAATTTATCTAAAATTATATTTGTGTTTTGGGGATAAAAAAGGAAAACATTCAAGTTAGAGCTATGTTAAAACATCACATCTCAAGAAACAACTAAAAATGTTCGGGATTTTGAAGCTTTTCGTTGTAAAAGTTTTTGTGTTAGTACCCTAAATTCATGAACGTTATTTAGTTACAGTTGGCAAAAACATTTTAAAAAATCATGTGTAATGAAACATAAACCATGTAACATTTTCACAGCGGGCTGTTGGCACACCATTTTTCCAGTAAATAATTAAAAGATGTGTTTAAATATTTTCAGAGAAAATTCAAGATTTTTGGTTTTTTTTTTTTTTTTTAATTATTGGCAGAATAAGTTTTTTAATCTAAAAGAAAATCTTCTAATTTTACTTTAAATAAATTGGTTGAAAGATCTTTTAAGTGAGTCAAGAATTTATTAAAAATGGCAAAAGAAAATCATAAGTTTTTCTTTAATAACATGTTTTACACAAAAACAGTTATGTTGTCTGGTTTGATAAAGGCAGACATATTAATGATACTTTTATTTTTTAAGAATAAGTGATTATTGTTTTAGCAAAGGTTGCAGATTCAATAATAACTATAAACACTTAATCAAATTTTTAATTTTACTAAATATCAATGTACACAATTCATTTTTATGAGTAAATAATAATCTGATAGTTTATTCTCATATCTTGAAAACTTAATTCTGATTTTTTAGAGAGCCCCAAGCAATATTTTTATTATATTTCAGATGGAAGTATAATTAGGTACAATAAATATTTAATAATGATGTCAATTTTAACATTTTATTAAGTTGCTTCAAAGAAAAGCAGCAATTTGATTTCATTGAAAATAAAATTATTTGATTGTCCTGTGAGAATTGTCATATAACAAATTCTTTGAGAATACTCTACAAGTTGTAATCTGATTTAAATCCTGAGTCTGTCAGTCAATTTTAATGAGTTATGCATTTTTATAAATATTTTAAAGACACACTTAGCAATGTCTTAATCAAAACTTTCATCTTTATTAGTAATAATGCAAGCTTATTTTTCTTATCTTTATTGACATTATTATGATTCTACTTTATACACCAATTTGTTTATGTTACAAAATTTATTTTATTATTAGTAACATAGTTCACAGTAGGTTGTTCCTCTCTTTTACTGATTACTGCTCTGTAAATTATATGTTTAAAATAAACATAAGTAAGTAAGAAGGACATTCAGTTTTTCTTTTTAAATTTCAATGATAACTGTCAAACTTGTACTATACAAAAGTAAAATATTATAAGTTTGATAGATTCATTAGTTTTACTGCTATCCTAATTTTGTTTTATTTCGCTTTAACACTTTCAGCGCCAGGCATATATGGCAGTGTTATTGCAGTAGCCCACGATAGATTTCCCTTTTTTTTCACCAGAACATGTGTATCAATGATATACACAGTCACAGTTTCACCCCAGGCTGTGTATCATATTGTCTCACATGTGTTGTCCAAATTGAGAAGGCTGTGTATCAATATTCTGCATGCTAGCAATGATTTGTGTGGGTTAATGTGTAGGTCTGGGCTGGAGTAAAAGTTTTATGCCTTTGGGTTGTAAGATTTAACACATTGGTAGTCCTGTCAGCTATACAAAATCAGCTGACTTTTTGAGTCCATGTGTTTAGCATTGCTAGTAAAATTTTGTGGTTATGATTGTTGTTTTGTAGCTTGTGTGTTGCTGTTAATGCAAATAATTGATAATGAATTCTCAAGACATTATGGACTTCTTAAATAATAATAGTGATAGTGACTTGAGATAATTTGCTGGTATTTCAGATTCTGATGACCCAATATTTGATATTAACAATGCTGAAAGTGAGCCTAGTGATTTAGAAAGTGTATGTGATGTTTTTGAACAGTTTGAACTTCCTGAGAGAGATGTTAGCAACTCTTTTAATTTTCAATCTAAAACCTCAAAATAATACACAGGAACCACAAAATATAATTCCAGCTGACCATCAACTTGTACAAATTAATAAAAGAGGAAGGTGTGTAATGTGTTATGCACATTTTGCTAAAATATTTGATTGAAATACTGCTGCTAAGAAGACACCGCAAGTTACTCTTAAGTGTTAATCTTGTGAGGAAAAATTTATGTGTATGCAGTGGTTTTTTAAAATCCATAAGTGTATAAAGAAGCAGTGAACTTCACATTGTAAATACCATTAATAATAGACTAAAGTAACACTTATACTTTAGAATAGTTAGGCCTATAGCATTTCTTAATAATTTGTATTTTTTTATAGCAGCAGTCTACTGCCAATTATAGTAGAAACAATAACTAATAAAGTAACTTCTAAAGCACTTTAGGGTAACTTATAATTTGTATTTTTCAGAGAATCTGTCGACTACCAATCATAAACAGTAAAAATAATAGTTTGAAGTAAAATACTGAATGTTACGTTTTGTTGATACGTCATGGTACATTGATAGGCCTATAATATTGCTTGTTATTTAATAATTTGTAATCCTAATAATTTGTTTTTCTTGAGAAGCAGTGAACTTTAGACTATAAACAGTGAAAGTAATAGAATAAAAAAACTTATAACTTTAGGATAGTTGGCCTTTGTCATTCGTTGTATCATTAATAAGTTGTATCAGTTTTGGTATTTTTACATTAGAGAAGAATATTAAACATAATTATATTGTAGAAACCAGTATACTTATGTTCTTAAATTTACAAGTACCCTACTATATTTGTGGACCATTTACCAATTTTTCTCCACAGACCACATGTATACATTTTATACACGCATTAAAACTGGACATAAATTGATTAAAATGTAGTTTTAAGTACATGAAACTACTTACATCAACATTGCTTATTTTTGAAAAAAATTTGCGTGGGCCCAGGGTCAATTTTTTAAGATTATGAGCTGGTCTGGTGAACTGGATCTCATTTGTATAATATGTATACACATGGTCCACATAAAAGTCTTACTGTGTATAATAACTATACACATGGCGCTGAAAGTGTTAAGTTTACACAGCATGAAGTGACATATTTACATTACAGTCAGTTTAAATAATTTATTTCAGGCCATGTTGAGAAAAATATTCTCATAAAATTTAATGGATTATTTTTTTCAATAACAAGTCATAACGTGACAAAACACATGCTATCAAAATTTGTATAAATCATATACTACAGTCTTTTGTGATATTTCAATATCAGCAATGTCTGATTTTACTAGATATAGAAAACATAACTTTATTAATATTATACTGTTGTAATTAATGTATGACAGGTAAATTTTTTTTTACAGACTTTTCAAATAAAAGTATGGTATTACTTTCAGCCACATGGTGGGAGTGGAAGGTGAAAATGAAATACCATTTACTTAAATTGGAATTTTCTTATATATATTTATAAGCCTATGTATAAAATATTGTGGCTCAAAAATCTCCAAAACTACTTTATCAATCAATCTCTTTCAAATTTAGATATGTAGTTGTCTATCTGAAGTTGTGCATGTGAAAATTTGATGAAAACTGGTTGAGTTGTTCTTAAGTTAAACTAAAAAAATTAATGTTGAAAAAATTTAAGCAGGTCAAGTTAGAAAGTGTTTGTTACAATGCTGCAAGTTGGGGAATTTGGAAAACTGACATTTCTTTATCTACAGTATCTATTGTTAACAATATTAAACCAAATTAAAAGAACATTAAATTATTAAAACCAAATTAAATTAATGAAAAGTTGGTTCATTTTGCACAGAACAGCGCAAGTTTTTTTCCAAATACGCAGTTAAAATTATTACTTTATGATTCACACTGTTAAGTAAAAGATATATTAACAAATTTATTTTACATATACATAGTTAATTTTGGTAAATTTGTAATAAATATTTTTAAAGAAGTGTACAGAATAGCAGCAGATGAATTATCAATAATTCATTAGCATTTTATAAGTTTTACTTCATAATCAGTAGTAATATAATGATATACTGATCGCCAAAGCACTGATTGGTGTACATCTGTAGTATATGTATATGTTGATGTTTTTCATCAGTATATTTTCATATTATTGGTATTTGCCTTAACACCTTTAGATCTGTATTTTACTGCAATTTATGTTTCCGTAGGTGATTGAACATCAAATGATAAAGTGCTGTAGTTTAAAAGAATATGTTTATCCTAATAGGGTTCAGAAGGACTGCCTTTGATCCAAGGGGCAGGGTCAAAGGCAGGTTATGTAGTTTCATTTCCTATGTTATTATTTCTTCCAAAAAATGGTAATTCAGCCTCCAGGAATTACCATTCAGATATTACTTCATAGGATGAATGAGGATGATATGTATGAATGTAAATGAAGTGTAGTCTTGTACAGTCTCAGTTCAACCATTCCTGAGATGTGTGGTTAACTAAAACCCAACCACCAAAGAACACACCGGTATCCACGATCTAGTATTCAAATTCATGTAAAAATAACTGGCTTTACTAGGACTTGAATGCTGGAACTCTTGACTTCCAAATCAGCTGATTTGGGAAGACATGTTCACCACTAGACTAATCCGGTGGGTCAAAATGTTATTGTTTCTAAGAACAATTAATAGTCATTGCTAGCTAATAGTTCTAAACACTCTGTAATTTCATGAAAAATTACTCATCCAAACTCTTATTTCACTAAACTTGTATTAATTCTGTAGTTGTTAATTTATTTTATACTTAGTATAGTTTTTTAAACAATTCGTTCTTATTAAACTTTTCTGTAATTTATTCATTTTAGGTGGGAATATATCAATGACTGATGCAAGCGGAAAACCATATGCTAGATCAGGTACAAATGGAAGTGTAGCCACATTATCCACAACTCTCTCCTCTAATGGATCAACTGTAGGCTCATCATTAACCAAAAGTCCATTGAGATCGAGTCTTAAAAAACCACGACAACCAACTAACAATAACGGTTTAGGTATTCAAAATCCTGGATTTAGTGGCAGTTCACCAACACCATCACGTAATGGTAGTATGAAAAAGGTTAGAATTCAAACACACAGTACAGCTGTCTGATAGTTTTACATATTTGTAAAATGATATTTTGTGAAATATTTTAATTTAAAGATCAAAACTTATTGATCTAATGCTACACATATTGTTATTATTGTTCTCATTATAAATATACTTACGTATGTTTATATACCTATGTATTTATATACTGACCAAAAAGATTGTTGATGCCAGAATTTTTAAGCTTCCATCTTGCTCAAAATAAAACAAAAGTGAAAAGTACAAACAAAATTGTTATTTTAATATCAATGATTAGTTTTCTTAAATTAATTTTCGTATCATAACTTCAATAAGACTTAATATAAAATAATAAGGAAGAGAAATTTTATTAATTTTTATTATTAATAATTTTCAAAATAAGATCTAATATTTATAAACAACACTTTTCCTTGAAAAAAACCATCTTTTAGTTTATTTACTTGAATCTAATATAAATTTAATCGTTTAAATTCTTCATTACTTCAAATACCATTTTGTTTTTGAGTATCAGGAATTGTTTTGAGTTCTTAAGTATAATATCTGATATTATGGTAGTTTATAATGGCTTCAGATTCCCTATTTAATATTTTATTAAATAAAAATAATTTATACATTTTACCACAGATTTATTATTTTGTTGAAATCATTAAACTGTAAGATTTTTTTATAAAAAGAAGTAAATAAATATCAATAGTTTTATCAAAGATTTTTTGTGCTGAACATTTTTTTAAGAACAACATACATTAAGCATTGTGTGATCTTAATAATTCAATTTTTAAGACAATAACTGTGCCTGATTATAGAAAATATCGATTTTTGAATAAAAAATAAATAAATTAGAGAAATAGTTTACTCTTAAAAAGTAATTCAGTTTTGTGATCCTCAATTTAGACAGAGATGAATTGGTCACCAAGACAGTTTCTGATGTGCCTTATTTTGATTACCTAATTTTATGCAGCTGCATTTACGATTGGCTTATAATTGGCACATCTCCCAAAATTACTGAAATAATTAATGAAAATAATTCTCCTGACCATTTTCTGATGTCAGTCCAACTTTGTGTCTAGGAACATCCTTTGAGACTTTGAATTTTTACAAGTGGATGTTGCATAACTTTTCTAGACAGTTCTAAACAGCAAATTACATAACCAGACTGCTGTGTAATTGGATTAATGATATTGTACTGTACAATACTTTGTTTGAGATGGTACTTTATTTACTTAAAAATAAAAATTATTTAAAAATATATGTGTGTGCGCGTGCACACATGTGTGTGTGTGTGTGTACTTACAAGTTCAGTAATTTTCTAATATTTTAAAATATGTTATATAACATGACTGAAGTATTCATACATAAATAATATATTTCTGTAATACTTCATAAAAATGACGTTATTGCTATACTGATAACACAGTACAGTTTCTGAACTACTACATAGTTGATTCCATTTATTTTAAAACTGAAAAGAAATGACATAGATTATGTGATTTTGTTAATCTTGTAGTTAATTTTGTAACTGTATATATTAGACTATACAATGGATGGGTACAAGTAAAATAAGATTATTGTTGTTATTTTATATTCTAACACAGATATTTACTTATCAACATAAAAATATATATATATATATATATATTACCATAAGCTTGCTTAAAATAGAAATTAAAAAAGGAAAAAGAAGAATTTATTAAACAGAATCAAATTGTGTACTGCATCAATAATAAAAATATTTATCTTTATATATCTTGTATATAGTTTTGTTATAATATATTCAATAATAAGAAAATGTATATATTAATTATATCAGTTTATTTGTATATTTTGGAAATAAATTATGATGAAGACTAATTATAAAATATTCCGTCCAAGAAAAAAATAAATAAAATAATAAACAACATAAATAGATTTATTATTATGTAATTATTTAATGTATTTTGTTTATTAGAATATTCGTGTAAAATAAAATAAAATAAAATTTATTTATATGCACTGTATTCTTTAAATTAATTGTTTATAAATGATCTGATATTATTTATTTTGATTCCATTAGAGTGATATTTGTTATTATAATAAGGTTTTAATTGTTTTATTGTTGTTATTATAAAGAAGTATTTCACTATGAAGAGAATGAAAGCTTAAGCATTACTAGAAAAAAAAAATAAATAGATTACTATTAGTACTAGGAACATTAATTTTATTTTGGAATTAATTAATATTTTTGTACTAATAGTTACATAAATTCAGTTATTATTTCTATGAATTCATAAATGTTACTAATCCTCCTACTGTCTGTTCTCTGGATTTCCAAGTTATTCTTTTCAACACATTAATTACCAAGCAAAGTGTATTTTTAAGCATTTCCATTTAATTATCTGATTTTTTCTCTTTTTAAACTCAATGATTTATGTATTTTTACCTTATGTAAATATATACTATAATAGTATATTTTATATAGTAAAAAGAGTGACAAACATTTGTGTAACATGAGTTACAGGAATGATTTCTTTGTTACCAGCCATTTGTCATTGTAAATCACGTAATGAATTAAATTGTATATAAAAAAACCAGTTTGTCAGATCAAAAACTATATTTTGTTTGATTTGAAAATATTAAATTAAATCTACTAATAAAACTTTTTATATTATTATTTTATGATAACAATTATTTTCATAAATAAATTAAAACATTCTAATTATAAAAAAAAAAATTATTTTATTAAATAAAACTTTTCATTCTTACTTTTTCAAAATAAAATAAACAAATTTTATTTCATCATTTAAAAAAAAAAAAAAAAAAATTAAAAAATACTGGCTAAATTAGCAAATAATATCTGTGAAGTTATTGATTTTAAATTATGTACAATACATCAGAATGAGATAAAAAATATGAGTTGATTGATATATGAGTTGCAAATGAATGTTGATCTTAACTTGTTAGTTTACATAACCTACACACAGATTCAAGCATGCCTCAGAAATTTACTTTACGGCAGCAATATCCTGGTAGCTTTACTGAACATATTTTTTATTTAAAATATTCAAAAATAAGTTTGATTAATTAACTCTTTTTTTTAGTATTTTCATTCACTAAATAATTGTTTTTATCAACTTTAATAATGATTTCTGTTTAAATTGAGATCTACTCAACACTAAATCACTATTTTAATGTGAAGGTTTTTTACCTTGTTATTCATAACTTTTTGTTTGTTTTAGGTATGTTGATTAATACAGATTCACAGCTATATTCATTATAAATTCATTATAAATTCATTATACATTATAAATTCTTTTGTTATTTGTACATTTATCATGTGTCATTTGTATTAGTTCCTTAAAACTTCTACCTATGTATCGCATAGTCTGTTTCAGGTACTCAGGACTTGAATTTCATTCTCCCTGCTTCTCTTACATTTTTTTTCAGTACTATTTTCTATTACCATACATTATATATCCATCTGATTTTTTTAGAAAATAATAAAATTGTGTAATTCTTTCCTGCCTAATTTAGTGGAACAAAATAATAACATGGTATATGATTAACATGAATTAATTACATGTTAGACCAACCTGATAATGTAAATTATTAAATTCAGAAAGGATCCTTCGCACTAAAAAAAAATAACATGTAAAATTTATTGTTATACTCATATCGCCCATATTACAATAATCAGAAATATCTTATAAATTCAATGTTCTGTGATGAGTTAATAATAGTTAATGATATAAGCTAAAATGTGTTTGGGTATACAGTATGGGATATGAAAATGTCAAGCCTGACCAGGACTTGAATCCAGGAACTTCCAGATGAAATTTGAAGATGCTACTGCACCATCATTGAGGATAGCAATCTTTATGGTTTACAGTGATTATATTTTAATCTTTATGGTTATTTCTTCAATTCATTTTATTCCTAAATTCCATAAATTTTCATGTTTTCTTTTTACTTTTAATTATATCAGTATTATTTGTTTCAATCTCCTAATTGAACTAATTACTTTAAGGGAAATGAATGGCTCCAGAATAAGTTTTTTTTAGGCAAATATTTTAAAATGTCTTATTTTTTACTATAAAGTTGGCCAGATAAATTTGGACTTTTTTTAATGAAATATTTATCATAAATAATTAATTAAATTTTTTAATAAAAGTAGATTATTCTTCACCCAGTTTTTAAATACTATCATAAAAATATTTTTATTATAGTTATTATAATAACAAATTTCATAAAGAACTTTTAAATATTTTATGTACAGTAATTAAGATCAGAAGTTGAATTCTTTGTAAAGGTATACATACCTGTATAACAGTGTCTTCCTTATAGGGAAATAAGTCACCAGTTAAATAAGTTTTTAAATACCTATTAAATTATTGACATAAATAATAAAGTATAAATTAGTTTATATTATATTGTTAAACATTCCATTAATTTTCATTGTCATATAACAAAGAAAGTATGTATATTTAAGTTATTGTACCAAACTTTATTAGCATTTTAGATTTTAGCTTGTTGTTTTTTAAAGACATAAAATGTCTCAAAATAATTTAAGATAATTAAAGAATATAAAGAAATTATTACTGTTTCACTAAGCATTTTTAAAATTGTTGTATTTTAATGTTACAAATCTGTTAATTTTAAATGTAAAATTATTAATGAATTTTATAAATAACTATTAATGAAAAGTATAAAACTACACATACTATATAATTGTTTTTAGTCATTGATAGTACTACAGATGATATATTATTACATTTCATTAGTCTTTATTTAAGTTTTGTTTTGATTGTTATGGATCCAATATTTTAAAATGAATTCTGAAAGCTCATGTTGTTCTTATACTTTTAATAATGAAAATGCCTTCTATTGAAAGTTTGTTTTATATTTGCTGGGTTTTTTTTTTTTTAGCTATCAACATGTTTAATCTTATCAGTAATACTTCCTTTGATTTAAAATTTATTTTAGTTAACATATACATTGAAACCTACAATTAGTACATTATTGTGGTCAAAAAGTATAACTGCTCTTTGAAGGTGGGCCAAATAAGTAAGTATAGCTTAGAAGTGGGCCAAATAAAAAGAAGTTTATTATAGTTCTCTATAATGACAAACTATGATTTATACTGCTTTCTTCTATAACACCTGTTCATTGCATTACATTAGCTAATGCACAAGGCAGTAAATTTTTTAGGTTGTGAGGTTTACAACATACATAATGTGAAGTATAAAATATTTAAATTTTTCATTTATCACTCACTGTTAAGTTCTGTCAATTCTAGTCACATTATTTTAAAGTGATAATGATAGCAAATATAAAAGTATCTTTACACTGTATTTATTATTCAGTCAATGAGCTGACTTATTTTAATTCAACACAAATGAATGAATAAAAATTACATTATATTATAAAGGAAAATTAAAAGTAAACTTAATAAAAATGAATATGTTTTTTAATGAGCAATTTCATAAACTATTTTTTCTGAAAAAAGGTTAAAATCTGTTTTTTCTGATTTGTTTGTTTGCCTGATTGCGATGAAAAATTAAATATAGTATTAACTCAAAATAAAGTTTATCTTTAATAAGTTCTAATTATTCCTTTACATTATAATATTAAATCGTTTCAGTATATGATTTAATTTTTGCTAGTTCTCTATAACCACAATCTCATCTGAAGTATATAATTTATCTTTTGATTTGTAATAAAAAGGAAATACATTAATTTTTTGCTTTGTGGTACCTGACCTAGTCATTCTTATGGCTGACATATGTACAGAAATTGAGGTACAAGAAATCCTAATCAGAGTTACTTTCTCAGTCACGAAGAGTCCTTTCTCAGGCATCATTGAATAATGATGTTCAATATGCAGCCAAAAACTACAGTGAATAAAGTGAAAATGTTATTTGTAGATTTGAAAATCATTTGCATTTCAGTGGACGTAGGATCCTGATTATAGTATATTCAGTATAGTAAAGAAAACCCTCCTTTTAGTTTTTTACCATATTAATCTTGGTATGGGAAGCTTATTATTAATAAAAATTGTTCTGCCATATTTAGAAGATATTTCTTTTGTTGAGTTCCTAACAGCTGTTTAATTGTGGCTCCTAACAAACTGAAAATCCATCTTAAGATAATATTTTGTCTTATTTTTTTTTAAATATTGCTGATTGAAATAGATTTACTGGAATCTGGTTTTTACTGGTCTTTCAACACCTAGAAATCTTATTGATAATTTCATACCGTAAAATTCTAGTAAGGCTTAGAAATTATTTAAACAATATTGTACCCTCCAGTTTCTCAAAATTTCTGTTTATTCTGAATTATTATTCTCAACAGATAAAGCAACGCTTTCATTTATATTAGTTTACTGACAAATTATGAGATGAGTAAAAGAACTAAAAGAAAATAAATTACAGTTACTTTTATTGATTTAATTTTAAAGAAAATTATATTTATACTTATTTTCTTCGCATAAATGTTGATTCATATAACCTACTGCGTCAAAAATATTTTTCTGTTTATTCTATTTGTTAATACTATATTAATTTTGTGTAAATATTTGATACCTTAAATCTTTTTCCCAGTTTTGAAAAAGAAACAGGGCCAAAAACAAATTTTACCATCCAGTGAAAAAAAAAAAGCATTTCCTTTTAACTTGATAGGATTCCGACATCCTACACATACCGAACATTTCAGGAACTAGTATTTTGGAAAATAAATAGAACCAATGGGGGAAAGCCACGGTTAATAAACCTAGTTATTAATGTCTTAAATTGTGCTAAAAAATAATGTGTGCATTTTTAATTTAGGGTAATGTGGACAGTCGGTGATATTCAAAATTTACAAAATATATGTCTGTATATTGTACCACCCATTAAAATAATTGAATTTTTATCTATTGTAAATTTTAAAAATTGTAATAAAAGTGCATAGTGAAACAATATCAATTTATATATTTGTAAATTTGAGATGTATAGAATTTTTGTTATATAAATTTATAATCAAACATATATTTTATTTGAATAATTAATTATTATTAATATTTTTTAAGTGGCAAAGGTAGTAATAAGTATGAGTGATTTTTGTTTGAATGATTAGGTAACAGGTTATCCCTGTATAGCTGAGTGAAATTTTGTGATAAATTTTAACTTAATATTATTATTATGTTGTTAATATTATATTATTATTTTTGTTGTTTTATTGTTTAATATAAATATAAAACAAATAAATTTATATATTATTATAATTTTTTGCCATTGTTTCAAATTAAAAAAAAAGAAAATTTAATGTTGTGATATATAATAATATTGTCTATAGATCTGTGCAATAATAAATACTTTGTTCACTATAATGTGGATATTTCATATGTACACAGTTCATTAAATTTGATTTATTGTATATATATTCACTAATAATAAATAATAATAAAAAAAACTATTGTCATCAATTAAGCTATACAATATATATATCATTATTATGAGGTTCATATTTTTTTTAATGTACATTTTTCCTGAATAAATTCTTTATTTCTTCTGATTAAGTCCTGCTGTTGTCCACATCTCTTCTTTAGTCTTCTTTTGTTTCTAAATAACTACAGTTTATAAATCATTCCATACATGGAGGATGAACATTGGCATTCTAATAAAATTTTCACAATTTGAGCCTAACTTTAATTTCTGTACGGCTATTCTATTGAAAAAATAGTTAAGGAATATAAGGAATATCATAATTAAGGAAGCCTTATTAACTGATAGTTGATCATTTTAAGGTTATTTTATTCATACAAATACTAATGGAGTCCAACATTATTGCCTAAATATTCAACAAATATGATTTTATTCATTGATTAATATTAAAAAAGAAAAGATAATATTTAAAATACTCTTTTAAATATTAAAACTATAATTACATTAGTATCTGTTTCAAAAACTTTTCATATATTTGTTAACAATTTTAGTTTGAAATTAAAACAAAATTATGACTTCAGTACACAAATTTATTACAATCATAACATAACAACATATTAAGGTGATTTTCATGTCCTTGATTCTAGAACATGGTGGCATCAGTAATAAATACTAATTATCGTATTCAACACGCCATTTCCTCTAGAGGTTTCTTCAATTACAGAACTGCGTTCGGTAGTCCGATTTTTGTAAGCAAATAATTACACTTGTGAAATTCCTCAGCAAATTGTTGAGATATACGATGAGAATGAATATCATACCCCACGATCATAAAAACCTGCAAAATGTTCGGAAACGGGAGAACAAATGTGAGTGACGAGCTGGTTGATAGGCGTACATAATTTTTTTTTTAAATTATGGCCTCCTCTCACCCCTCATATCCATTCCCAACCTCCATGAATATTTTCAGCATCCACAAGGAGAGTGTTCTTCGTGTTTTAGGATAACACTATCACCTTGAAGTTCTATGAATAAAGTCTTTGCCCACCCTTTCTTGCTCCTATCTAATGAGCTTATCCGTCCGGATCCCTCCCGCTACATTGAAACACGCCGACCTCATTTTCCACATTACCGGTGTGTTAATCTGTTGAAGGGTTAACCTTCCCGGGGACAGCCTATCAGATCCAGACTCGCTTAGCACATGTCCTTCCCGCACTCCTCACAGGTTCGTCATATGTCGAGGGTCACCATTGCCACCATCAGTAAGCCCTAATTCGCCACTGATGCGTGTGGGTGGAGAGAACAAAATAGCCATAGAATGAACCCCCCACGACTTACACGGTGCCAACTTTCATCCCAAGCTCACTTTTTTTGGGATCAATTACCTGAAAACACGATGGGTTAATCGGAAACCGTGAATGAAATGATAATGAGTAACCGGCGCACTAAAGTTGGAGAAATTGCAAGTTGAAGATAACGTCTGTAAAAGTATTGTATATGCGATTTCATTCACGATCAGCTTGGTTACCCCAACATGTGTGCACAAATAGTGCCATATCTGTTGACCGACAACCACAAACGTCAACTTTTTGCATCAGCTCTTTTATTTTCATCAACATTATTCCATGACTGGTCCACATGTTTTGAAAGAAATCCGCATACGGGATGAGAGCTGGCTGCTATGTTACACTATTTAAACTGAATGAGCAACACATAAATGGAGACACAAAAATACAGGCAGTCAAAAAATATATATAAATATGTAGGTTTGTCTTATAAATATATGTTTGTTTCTTAGACCGGGTGTAACTTACTTTCTGATCGTCCCTCGTATTTTACTCACTGTCAAGCAGTCTTGAAAGCATCCATTTTTAAAATGAGGAGGGTGTTAAATGATAACAATTACATCTGAAACAAAAAATAATAATAATTTTAAAAGTATTTTAATAGTCTTAAACAAAAATTTATAATTTTATTATTAATATATGTGCCTATTATCCAATAAAATCTAATAATCGTATAATAAGTAAAAACTGTTAGTTAATATGACGATGCTAACAAAACTGTACATTACCGCTATTTAAATTATACTAAACATAATATATTTATAATCAGCTCGAAAGTCTTGAAAGTGGCATAATTTTTAAATAAGTACAGTACTCAAATGACAACTCATGCATCTGAAACACAAAAAAAAAAATTTTTAAATCTCAAACAATAATCAATTATAATATTAACTACATGGATGTTTTCCAATAAAATCTTATAATTATAAATCAACATGTATAAACTAGCAAAATATATAGCACTAAGTTACTCAGAAAAATTTTACTACCGTTATGGAATTAATAGTGAACATCATGTATTAGTCACAGCGAACAGCTCTTTGAAATAGGATGAATTTAATATTAAGCAAACATTTTTATATGTAACACATGTACCTGAAAACAAAAAAAAAAATTATTCTTTAGAAAAATTAAAGTCGTTCGATAGAATGACGCCGGCGAGAGTTTGTCCACACCGAAAGACTTATTTACTCTGACCAACTCGCAAATCGACATTTCAATTTTTTTAAATTGTTTAAAATATAAAAAAAATAATAATTTTGATGAAATAAAGCTACATATAAACGCAAAAGTAGATGTTCTAATATATATTAAAACGTAATTAATATATATTATGAATATGAGTCAAATTGGACCATAAATACAATTTTTCGAAATATCACGATCCCAGCGCCACCTAGCGGATCCATTTTTTACAAAAATATTTCGTTTAACTTAACTAATATATACTCTGAATATGAGCCTAAACGGACCGTAAATACAATTTTTCGAAATATCACACGATCCCAGCGCCACCAAGTAGTTCCAATGGTAGAACAAAAATTTTACCAATTTATTTCAGTTTTATTTATTCCTTTTATAATAATATTAGTATAATATCTTGTAAACTAATAATTTTATTTTTTTTAATGAAGTGATGGGACATAAAAAATTGTTTCATCTTCAATACTTTCATTTACATAAGAGTATTTACTATTAAAACAAGCTGTAGTATATTTTCTTTTAAATTTTATTATTTAAGTATACATTATCAAGTTTTTGTACTCTACCTAATATCATCATACAGCTATCTAACGGCGCGATTCGTAAACGGGTTAGGAATAAACTCAAAAATTATAAACCTCAAAAAAGGAATAAACCTCAAAAAAGCTTAGAAGAACAAAAATTTCACATTTTCAAAAAAAAAGTAAAATTACAAAGATTATCACATATTTATCGAAAAAACCTATATTCATTAAAAACATCTATTTCTGCGATTATATATAGTTTTAATTTATCAAAATTATTATTTTTCTTTATTTTAAAAATTCTGAAATGTCGATTTGCGAGTTGGTCAGAGTAAATAAGTTTTTCGGTGTGGAAAAACTCTCGTCGGCGTCATTCTACCGAACGACTTGATCGATCACTACTATTATTCTGACTATTATTATTGTAGTTGTAATTATTATATTAATTTTTGTGTTCATTAATTGTTTTATCATTGTCACTTATTATTATTATTAATTTGTCTGGTTTTAATTATGAACATTTTAAACCAATAAACTGTAATTATATAAACATTCTAAATTGTCAACCTCGCAATATCCAGATCGAGCCGCGGAACCACGCGACAATATGAAGACGAAAAAAATAATAAATTTATAAAAATTTTTTAAATTCAATCTATAGAAAGATATATAAAAATTTGTCTAGAAAAACATATGAAATTAAAAATATAAAATATTGTGAAAATAAAAGGAGCCGTTATATTTGGTCATGAAAAAAATCAACATAAACGTAAAACGTAAAATTATGAACATATATAAAAATGATTATTTAAAATTTTATTAAGGATAAATAAACAATTAAATTGTAAAGTTGTGTATATAAATGACAATTGAAAAATTATTTCATGATTCTCAAGGACATGGGTTGGTCATCCTTGAAAAGATGATTGAAAATTTGTGTTGCCGGGAAAAAATGAAAAATATCAATCAATAAACAGGATAGATTCTTATAAGCTGCAAAAATGATGATGATGATTAAAGAATCTGAGATTGGAAAAATAAAGGAAAATTTAAGAAAGATCTTAGGATATAAATATAAAAATAAATAAAATATCTTAAGATCTTATGAAGAAGTTCAGGGCTTTTATAGAAACAAAAAAAAAAAAAAAAGAATGGAAGACAACCAATTAAAAAAGAAAATAATAATAATTAGCTTTCTAAAATTGAAAATTAAAAATAGCTGGTTTCAAGAAAATAAGAAAGATCTAAAGGAATTAAATATTAAAGAAGAAAAATTTTATACCGATATACTTTTAGAAATAAAAGAAATTCAAGAGTTTCAGGAAAACAAAGAGGAAAATGGGGAAGAAAATTTTCCCACATAGAAAAAGATGTACTTGTCCAAGAATGAAAGAATACTGGCTGAAAAATAAAAAAAATTCAGCGTAAAGTTTTTTTTTAATACGATCCATAGATGTGCCAAACGAAAACAAACAAGGGAGAGCTTACTGAAATGTTAACTTTTTACCATGAATTTCCTTTTACATGAATTTTATCTTATATTATTTATTAAATAAAGGTCTATCTATCTAATTAAAATTATTTATTTTCCAGTATAATTTCAAATTTCTAATAAAATATAGTAAAAGAAAATCGGACAAAGATAAAAGTCATGCAATATATTTTTATAATCGATTTTTTTAACAAACTAATTTTTAAGAATGACAGGAATAATAAGTCTGATGCAATAAATAAGAAAATAAAGCTATTAAAAATTGAAAAAAAATCATGAGATCAGTTAAGGAGAGTTTATATATTGTGACAAATATGCAATCATGTTCTGTTTCCACTTTTCTAGAAATATAGAGATGAAAGAAACTAAACATGAATATAAAATTATATTTCATTAAAATTAAAATCTCTTGAGATATAAATGAAAAATATAGTAGCTCAGAGCATAAATAATGTAATGCGGTGTAACTATTGTATGTTTCTATCTCTTAGATGATTTATATTTTTTGTTACGAATGAAAAAGGGGAAGTTCCGTCAGACTTCAAAAAAAGTGTTATAGTCATGATACCAAAGAAAGCAGGAGTAGATAAATGCGAAGAATACAGAACAATTAGTTTAACTAGTCATACATCAAAAATTTTAACTAGAATTCTATACAGAAGAATTGAGAGGAGAGTGGAAGAAGTGTCAGAAGAAGACCAATTTGGTTTCAGGAAAAGTATAGGGACAAGGGAAGCAATTTTAAGCCTCAGATTAACAGGAGAAGGGAGATTAAAGAAAAACAAACCAACATACTTGGCATTTATAGACCTACAAAAGGCATTCGATAACGTAGACTAGAATAAAATGTTCATCATTTTAAATAAATTTCAGTTCAAATACAGAGATAGAAGAACAATTTCTAACATTTACAGGAACCAAACAGCAACAGTAATAATTGAAGAACATAAGAAAGAACCCGTAATAAGAAAGGGAGTCCGACAAGGATGCTCCCTTTGCCCGTTACGTTTTAATCATTACATGGAACTAGCAGTTAATGATGTTAAAGAACAATTTAAATTCGGAGTAACAGTACAAGGTGAAAATATAAAGATGCTACGATTTGCTGATGATATAGTAATTCTAGCCGAGAGTAAAAAGGATTTAGAAGAAACAATGAATGGCATGGATGAAGTCCTACGCAAGAACTACCGCATGAAAATAAACATGAACAAAACGAAAGTAATGAAATGTAGTAGAATAACAAAGATGGACCACTGAATGTGAAAAGATTATGGAGGTAGAAGAATTTTGTTATTTGGGAAGTAGAATTACTAAAGATGGACGAAGCAGGAGCGATATAAAATACCGAATAGCACAGGTGAAATGAGCCTTCAGTTAGAAATATAATTTGTTTGCATCAAAAATTAATTTAAATGTCAGGAAAAGATTTTTGAAAGTATATGTTTGGAGCGTCGTTTTATATGGAAGTGAAACTTGGACGATCAGAGTATCTGAGAAGAAAAGATTAGAAGCTTTTGAAATGTATTGCTATAGGAGAATGTTATGGGACTCATGAGAATGAGATGAGTGGATAAAGTGACAAATGAAGCGGTGTTGCGGAAAATAGATGGAGAAAGAAGCATTTGGAAAAATATAGCTAAAAGAAGAGACAGACTTATAGGCCACATATTAAGGCATCCTGGAATAGTCGCTTTAATATTGGAGGGACAGGTAGAAGGAAAAAATTGTCAGGCAGGCCACGTTTGGAATATGTAAAACAAAATTGTTAGGGATGTAGGATGTAGTGGGTATACCGAAATGAAAAGACTAGCACTAGATAGGGAATCTTGGAGAGCTGCATCAAACCAGTCAAATGGCTGAAGACAAAAAAAAAAGTTACGAATTATGTTATATTTAAGTATATAATTTCTATAAGTTTTCGAAAAAGTACAAATAGATTTATGAACGATTTGTTTTTATTTAAAATGAAGAAACGGTTACATCTTTTCATTTTTATGTTTGTCCAAAATTACATCTGTTTGTTTAATATAGAATTTTATTAACTCTTACATTATATTTGATAAAATCTTCTATAAATGATGATCTGTTCTGAAATTTATATAGTAATCAGGTTTCCATTAATTAAAAGTTATAGAAATTTTGAAAAAAAAAATTAGATAAACGATAGAAAACTTGTAAATAACATTATATTGTGTTTATAAAGGTGTTTTTTTGTTTTTTTTTAATTATTAAAAAAGTACTCATGAAATAAAATTAATAATTACTCATATTAAACAGAAGAAATAACAGAAAACAATGGTTTATGTTATGCCCAAATAAAAAATACTGAAATAACAATAAATAATATTAATCTATTTTGTTTATTTAAGAATGACAAGTGATCATGTAATCTCAAATAAAGAGATTCAAATCATTACTTTAAAACAGCATAAATTCTACCAGTCTTTCTCAATAATTGATAAAATAAGTCTCTGATATAAATAGTAATTTCATACTGCTGTTACTAGTTTAACAATTCAACTGTAAATATAACAAAATGACACATTCAGCTTCATATCAAATAAGATTGTAGAGAAAATTTCAACAGCTTACAATGAATAATCTTACATTATGTAATGTAGCAGCCATTTAATTTCATCATCTTTTTTTTAAATTCAATCAAAATATAGAAAAAAATGTTATAGTAATAATAGTAAATATAGCGAAAAAACTGAAAATGTTGTTACATAAAATGTTTAATTACATTACTGTAATAGAAAAAAGAAAGAATGTGTCATCATGAAAGCATGGAACATTCTAGAAAAAACTATTTTTTATCAAACATATCATATTAATTTAAAATACAATACAAAATATATCATCATATAATTCAATCGATGCATATTTATATTAAAAATAGATAAAATATTAAATGAATTATTATAGTTCGTTAAATTTTATAATTTTGAAAAAGTTATTTGCCACGTTGTTTACTAAAACGCAGTAAACATTTACGTTAAAGTTTTAATTAAATAATTCAATTTAAAATACTTAAAACTATAAGATAACATTATTCCTAGCATTAATATGGTGTATTCAATAAGCTTGCCCTAATTTTAACTTAAAACCCTGGTCAGTTTTACATTTTATTTTAAAGTAACGACGGATTTGAAGTTAACTGCTCCGTTATTGCGACGACGATACGTTAACCGACTAACGTCGAAAACAAGATCGTCGTTATCTTCCCTTAATTTACTTCTTTTTCTTAATTGAATTTATAACCTTTAATTTTAATGAATGAATAATTTTTATTTATTTATGAATTTTTATTATAATTATAAGTGAATTGAATTTTTATTTATAATACTATTTTATTATAATTTATAAAAATAATGTAATCTTTATTTTTATAAAAACAATAAAAATAGTCATCAATAAAAACAACTATGATCAATGCAGCCGTATATATGTAGCAGATTTTATTTGATCATATGTTCGGGCAAAGAGAGGTTAAGTGAAATTAAATCAGTCGTAGTGAGTAAACAATTGAGAGAACGTAAAAAACAATGGTTGTAGCAATATTTTAAGAAAATCTTGTTTAATGGTTTTTTGGTTACTAAATAATAATTAAATACGTCTATTATACTTTAACCAAATTATTATTGAATTTTAAGATTGAAAGGTTAGCCTATGTTCACGTTCGTTTTTAACAGTTTTATTTTCAGTTTTACTGTGTGTTGTTTTAACAGAAATAGATAATATAAAAACAGTAATGAAATGTAAGTAGTAGATTGAACTAAATGTTAACAAAAAATATATATTAGAATTTCTACCCGGCTTCGCACGGGCTCCAGGGGTATGTAGAGGGCTTTAGGGCCTCTACATACCCACCCCTCTGATGGGTGAGAGAGCAAAATCTGATTTGCCGACTATGACCAAGAAGTTTATTTAGACGTTCATACCACTGTTGTGTCAAAACAAAAGGTCTTGATAGAAAAGCCTGTTGGTATTACTCCAGAGGCCTTCAAGGATGAATTTATAAAGAAGTTGGATGCTAGCAAGCAGGAATTAAAGGTAAGTTTTACAGATAATCTTAAAGGTGAACGAATAGTCACAAATGATAGTAAGACAGAAAATAGTATTCGGTAAAATGAGGGGATACGTCAGTATCCCATCAAGACTGTTGTTAAGAAGCTTTTGCAACCACACATGATACTTTATGATGTTACGCGGAATTTAGGTGAGGAGGGTTTTATTAATGCCATTTGAGTTCAAAACATTAAATATGCATTAGAGAAATTTAATAAGCTTTGTAAAATAGTATTTCGGACTGGAAGAAAAGATAGCAGTGAAGTGCACTACGTTATTGAATGAAAAAAGGAGTTGCAGAAAGCTTTTGTAGAAAATGGATATTTGTTCATAGTCTTTTGATCTTGTAGGGTAAAAGGTTACATAAAGGTGACCCATTGGTTAAATTACAAAATAATGGTTATGTAACCATTACATAATGGTAATGGTTATGACCCAATGTTAATTACATAAAGGTTTCAGTGTTTAAGGTTGGGCTTGTAGCCAAATCATGCAAAGAAAAGGAGCTCTGCTCCTACTACAGTAAGGAAGAGCATCGTAATATAGATTGTTTGGTCAAAAAAGAAGGGGGTCCACCTGTGTGTATAAATTGTTCTTGTGTAAAGAAGCCGGCTAGACACAACTGTAGGTCAGAAGAATTTCCTGTGTACAAATGTGCTTGGGACTTTCTTAGCAGTCAAATAGATAAATAGATAGTTCATATTTAGATAGTTGATTTTTTTAATGTTCTGGTATCTGTTAGTTTCCCTTATTAATTTAGTACTGTTATTATTTTCTATTCCTGTTTTATATGTAATGGTTATGATTGGGTTTATGTTTATGTTTTTGTTAGTTTTATAGTGTTTAGATAGTTGTTGATTTCATTTTATGTTTTTGTGTTTAAGTTTATTTACATATTTATGTTTTTATTTATTTATTTTTATAAAATTTTTTGGTGTTAATTTAATAATTATTATTTTATTGCATATTTTTATGGATTTCAAGTTATGTTTTAAAATAACAAATCAAAAGTTATTTTATAGTTCGTTGTTTAGTGTCTTGCTTGGTGTTGCATGTAGTAATTGCTTTTTCCCATTTTTGGGTAGGTGTAGTGTTAGTTACCAGCTCAATCGGGACGGTCTTACTTAATATTATGAAAGTATTTGTATGGCTAACTAGGCTAGTGTAGCACACCGATGGGAATGTCATTCGTGGCATTCTGACTGAGGCAGTTGAGACTGGTGGAAGATGTCTGTTGCTGAGGTAATGAAGATGACCTCCGGTAAAACCCTCAAAGCTAGGTATGAAAGGGGTGAACTGGCAACCGTAACGCCATGGAGGGTGTCTTCTCCAATGGGATGAGGATGCTACAGAGTACTTTGTCTACCTTCTCTGACATAACATTCATTTTCTGTACAAAACCTGTTTTACATTTAGTACACTCTAAATGTAATGTGACATGTCTTTTTAATCGAATCAACAGGCAAAATTTTGATGTCTTCACCTATAACGATCAGAAATGAGATGGTTTTATCATGAGATAAAACCAGGAGATCTGTTTTATCATGGGTAAGGTTTTTGTATTGCTATATTTCAACATTAAATTTTGGTGTAGATTTTGTCAAGAGATTGAACTGTATTGAAATAGTAGGCTTATAGCTTTTTTTTTAATACTGTTGTTTCTACACCGCTCTAAGTTTATCCTCTTAAAGGTTGTTGTTGATGAAGTTGTAAACTAATGTGTACACAGTATTTGCCACCACTTCATTCACAAGCTGTATCCATAAACAGTTTAGAGAAAGGTAGGTATCCTCTGACAGGCCTAGGCCCATCGAGATAATCATGCAACACATTGAATCCGATATTGCTCCTATAGCACCATTTATTCATATCTGATGCAACTCACAATACCTGTCAACAGCACCCAACATATTGTTGCTTGTGATGTCATATGACCTCAGACATGACTTGTTTTTATTTTCAAGTTGAAATTTTATTATCTATATTTTATTTTCAAGCCCATTTTCTAGCAGATTTTTTGCAATTGCTTTAGTATAGCTTTTGTCAATAAAAATAACATCATATTGTAATACTGATATTCTGCATTATTTCATTACATTTATCATAAAGTAATAGCCATGTGACACCAGTGTGGACTCCCTATCAACAGGCCAATAACAGTTTCATGATATACTGGCCATGCTCTTTCACTTGCCATGTGTTTTAATAGGAACTGTGACTCCAGAGCGAAGTTACATGGCCATATAACTAAACCTAACATGTGATGACACATTTGACTCACACGGCCATTAGATCTGTAACTCTGTGAATCCACGTTGGACTCACGTGGCACTTAAAGTTTTAATGTCAGATTAGGAGCCTTACTAGAATCGTGAAAAAAATATTGTGATGGGCAGTTATTACTAGAAATTCACACAGAATCGAACCATGCGTTCGACACTGAAATAGTTGAAAAGCAATTTTTCTCTATCAGGGTAGCCATGGAAAAACTTCTCGATGAACGGAGAACGAAAGATGTGACAACTATTACTGTAGGAAATAAAGCTATGGAACCTAGTTCTAATGTAGTAAATTCATCAGTAACACTCCCAGCAATCACTTTACCCTCATTTAGTGGTGATTTCAGCCTGTGGGTTCACTTTAAGGATGTGTTTAAGAGCTTAGTTATAGACAATCATGCATTGTCCGATATTCAACGCCTGCATTATTTAAATTCTTCCTTAACAAACTAGGCCAAGGAAATCATTGCTAATCTACCTATAACTGCAGATAATTTTCCCGTTGCATGGGATCTAGTTTATAAGCGATATAATAACCCCAAATTCATTCTGCGTCTCTAAAGAGTCATACAATAATCTTCGAAAAACTCATTAACAGTGTTAGAAGTAATATAAGTGCCATTGAAGCAATAAATAATATGATACTGTTGCATGAATTACTGTTATCACAGTTGATTTTAGTCAATGTAGATGTTGCTACATCAAGGGCGTGGGAATATAAAAATTCAGGGGCTGAGCCTCCCAGTTTAGCAGATATATTGTTGTTGTTAGAAGATAGGTGTCAAGTTCTTACTACATTACACTCCAATGATATAACTCTCACCAAACAAGCTTTGAGACCTGAATTCAAGCAAGCCAAAAAATTGTATTTAGCCGTTCAAGGGTTGTGTATACTTTGTAATCGCACACATGATTTATTTAGGTGTTCTGAATTTCTGAAATTAAATATTAAAAGAGAAGCACTTATTCGTAAAAACCAGCCATGTTTCAATTGCCTACATAGCAATCATCTAGCTTCAAAATGTGATTCAAAACAATTTTGCTGTAAATGTGGCCCAAAAGTGCCACATTTACAGCAAGATGTAGCACATTGTGGCAAATCATTCTGATCTATTAATAAATATTCAAGAAGAAGATGGAGAATCACAACTTCCTCTCTAATTTAATGGTGAAGAAACTATTAGAGCGCTAGGTATAGCATGGCATCCTACCTCAGATAAACTTCAAATCACATTTAATGATAAAAACAGTCAACAAAAAACCAGTAAAAGAAATGTACTTTCAACAATTGCATCTATTTTCAACCCATTAGGTTTAATTGGTCGTGTAATTATTATGTTTGAAATATTTATGCAACATCTGTGGAAGGAAAAACTTCAATGGGATGATGAATTTCCTGATACATTGCAAAGGAAATGGCAAGCATTGCACTGTCAGTTACCTAAGGTGAAGGACTTTCGAATCAACCATCAAGTATTAGCAGAGGCAGCTCCTATGGAGATCCAACTACATGGCTTTGCTGACGCATCAGAACAAGCTTATGCAGGCTTATTATGTGCCTTTATCTGCGTTCTGTGAATTCTGATGGGAGTATCACAGTAAAATTATTATGCTCAAAATCGAGGGTAGCTCCTATTAAGAAAATTTCTTTACCACGTCTGGAATTGTGTGCAGCATTACTTTTGAGCCAATTATTTAAGAAAGTACGTGATATTCTTGGAGTTAAAATTAATCAAATTCACCTACGGTCTGACTCTACAGTAGCGTTGTGTTGGATTTCTGCTTCTCCAGACAGGTAGAAAACATTCGTAGCTAATCATGTAACTCAAATTCAAGAATTAACTAGAGATGCAAAATGGAATCATGTGTCATCTCATGAAAATCCTGCAGATCTCATTTCCAGAGGTGTGTTTCCGTTGCAACTTAAGATTAACCAACTTAGAATGAAAGAAGTAGTATGTTGGCCGCCTGATTTTTAGGTCATCACACAAATTGAGATTTCTGAAGAAAGAATAAATGTTAGTCTGATTGCAACAACACGAAGAGGATGAGTGGAATATGCCTTATAAACTCTCATCACTTTCAAAATTGCAACGAATCTTAGCTTATTCTTTAAGTTTCAGTCATAACTGTTGCAATAGTTCAAAAAATACTGGAACGCTATAAAGAATGGAACTTAAATACGCTCTTAATTGTATCATAAGGTATGTCATAAAGTAGAAATCAGTGATCTAAATTCATTATCAGAATTCTCCTATAAAAGTAAAATTTGCTGTCTTCCCCATTTTGTAGATAACAAGGAAATGCTACATGTAGGTGGACGTCTTCAAAAATCTCTTCCTCCTTACGATGGGAAATTTCAATTAATTTTACCACATCATCATCAGCTGACATATGATAGTGCTAGACGAGCACATCAAGGTGCTTCATGCTGGACCTCAACTATTAATCTCCTCAATTAGACAGAGCTATTGGATACCAAAAATTCGTCAAATTGTCAAGAAGGTTAATCACAATTTCATTATTTGTTTCAAATTTTGTGCAGCTGTGTCCCAACAATTAATGGTAATACTACCTAAACACCATGTATAACCAGCTCGTGCCTTTCTGAACTCAGATGTGGATTACACTGGTCCTCTGTTGTTAAAGAGTGGAGCACCTCTAAGTAAAACAATCAAGGCCTATATTACAATTTTCGTATGTTTAGCGACGAAGGCTGTTCACATTGAACTCATTAATGACTTGTCATCTCAGGCTTTTATAGCTGCATTTCAAAGATTCATCTGATGCGGGAGAAGGTGTGTCAATTTGTATAGTGACAATGGAACAAATTTTGTTAGAGCCAATAATCAACTAAAGGAGTTAGGGAAATTTTTATGTTCAAAGGAACAACAAGAAAAACTAGCTACATTTGCTGCTGATGAAGAATTCAACTGGCATTTCATACCTTCCAGTTCTCCCCATTTTGGTGGCTCGTGGGAAGCAGCAGTACGATCAATGAAGTACCTACCACCTTCGACGAACTGCAGAGAATCAGAGTCTGACCTATGAAGAAATGCTTACATTATTATCTCAAATAGTCATGTCTAAATTCGAGACCCTTGTGTACATTATCTAATGATCCTATTGAGCATTCATTTCTGACACCCAGTCATTTCTTGGTAGGAGAAAATTTAACTTCCCTTCCTGATCCTGATCTTGTAGATGTAACTGTTAACAGGTTACCAAGATGGCAATGAGTTCAACAAATCATGCAGTATTTATGGCAGAAATGGTCAATGGGTTATCTTCATAATATTCAACAACGTTCCAAGTGGAGTTCTCAACATCCAAACTTGAAGCCAGGTACTTTAGTCCTCATAAGGGATGACAATGTACCACCATTTCAGTGGCATACGGGATTGATTCAGGAAGTGCATCCTGGTAGTGATGAATTAGTACAAGTCGTAACTTTAAAGACTGACAATAATACTGTGAAACGTCCAATTACTAAATTTGTGTCCATTTCCTGAATGAGGCAGTTAGTCTCTCTTTATTCAAGAACACAACTCTACTATTTGTTTATTTATTTTGATGTATGAACACTGTTTAATTGTGCATCTAAAATTATTTTATTTTTTTTTTTATTGTTTATTCTTTCTTAATTCACTTAACATTGCTTGTATGTATTTAATATTTCCATTGGTTGTATTAATTTAGTAAATTTTTCCTATATAATTGTAAATGTACCCACTTAGTACATTTAGGTGGGGCGCATGTTCCAAGTTGTGATTGGCACCAGCTGTACTGTTGTCTGCCGCTAGAGAGTCCCTAGTGGTAGGAAGGCCGCCATTGTTAGTGTTAATTTAGATTCCGCAGTGTGTGGTCATATGTTCATTTTATTATTTTAGTATTGAGTTATGTTTACCTGAACCAGATCAATAAACAATAACAGTTCATCCACACTTCTGTCATCAGATTATTCATGGACTGATGACATTCCTTTTTTATGGAATGATATTCCTTTTTTAATCCAAACTATGTTCACGTCATTTAAATTAATTTAAACAACAATTTAGTGTCCTTCATACTGACATGATGGATAACGTTAACTTTATTTTATCTTTTGATAATTGTTATATTTAGTTATATTTTTATAAAATTCAATTTAGTATAATTAATGATATATGAAGTAAATAATTATAATGTATAACACATTATTGTTCCTGAGGACGGATTAATAATTTGAAAGCACTCAAAACATTACTATTAAAGATTGTTGGTAAGTAGAAACTATTATATAAATAATTTATGTTCATGTCTTCAGACTGAATAAACACAACCTGTTTGTTAGTAACACAGAAATACTGAGACCACATGCATATAAAACAACAAACCTGTGGATCAACCAAGACATTATATAAGATGTAGAGTGGAATTAGTTTTACAAAATCTTAAATTAGAAGTATAGTAAGGATAATAGTAGGTTTATCCAAAGATTCACATAACTTGTTTCTCGGAAAAACTGGTAGGTAAATCCAAACCACAGTTAACTTTATTTTAGTGTCATTTGGAAAACATCCATCCTAACTTATTGGACAAAATGAGGTCTTTAAGAAAATGCATTAAAAAGTTCATAAAACCATTAACCAAAGTTCAACATACAACCAGTTAACATACATCAGTTTCATAACATATCAATCAGTTTCCCCTCGCAGTTTACTTGCATGCCATTGCAGATTACCACCTAACTTTTCAAGAATTAAAATGGATAACTTTTAATAGTTATCATGAATTTCTCAGTAGGATTACACCAGAAGAAACTAAGATTTATTTGTTCAGTTCCAGAACCTCCTATCTTAGGGGAGCTGGAAAATAGCATCATTTACATCTGTCCTAAAGTTGTTGCTGATATATTGGTTACTAAAGTTTGTACAATTCCCTCTATAATCCAAAATTTCAGAAATACAAGTACACAATGAACCAAATAACTAATTAGTCAGGGAATTATTCAGTTGTTTCATCAAATTCACATTATAGTAATTAAAAAGTAAGTAAATTAATAAATTTATAAAATATTTGTGTGACATTGCATTTTGAATACAATACATTTTGCATTAAGCCATTTATTAAATTTATAGAACATAATTTTCTTAAATTATACTGAAACCATTGTGATTCCTAAAGCTGATGTAGTGAATTCTTGTACCTTCAGCTAATACCTTGTATCTTACAAGTGTTTTGTGTGAGTTAATGCAGAGAGTGATGAATTGCAGACTAGTGGGGTATCTTGAGAAAAACTCTTTACATCAATGCAGACTCAGATGAGGCAAATCATCCATTGATCACATAATTGCTCTTAATAAAGAAAAGCAGAATTTTGTTTTTTAAAGTACCAAAACTTCAAGCATCCTAAAATGGTTTAGAGAAGACATATGACATGGCTTTTCCAAAAATGTATATTGTATAACATGAAAGAATGGAATTGAACAATAAATGTTTGGATGAAGGATCAGATTTCAGTGTGCTGGGCTTTATTGTAGGATAGTGGACAAACTTGGTGTTAGGATCAGCAGTTTTCAAACCCTTTACCCTTGAAAATAGAAACGACTGTATTCTTAGCCTGTTTGCTCTATCTATAAATTTTTTAAATGTGTTTTTTTAATGGTGTTTGTAAGCACTCATTATTTGATCATTGTATGATGAATTTCTGGTCTACATGTCTCACCCTCATTGACAAAAAGTTATTATCTTCATGCTGCAAAATTTTGATTGCAAATAATTGCCCATAACATGCTAGGTAAGCTTCAAAACTTGTAACAGCTGGTAAAGATGCAGTCGCAAATGAAAGCACTTCCTTACAACACATTACTCATTGTCATCACCAGTGTGACTAGTTTGTAGGTGACCTTCCCAACAAAATTCTTACGACTACACAGGAAAGTCGTTATGTGACATTCAACATTTTCTTCATTTACAGAGATAACCAGTTGTTACAGACAATTATGTCATCTACAAACATTATTGTCAATTTCCAGATTACTATTAATGATTCTAAACTAATGTTAAATTGTAACTGTAGATTAATATCTAGCAAACTGCAAAACAAAGAAGGCTTCACTCTCTGTTCGGGAGTTGAATTTCAGGAGTTACAATGCCATCTTTGTAAGGCATTGTCAAGTGGAGAGATATGGAATCAATCTACGGCCATGCATACAATTAAAACTGACCTCCTTGCTATTTGATGCTAGCCCTAAATGAATATTGTATACCTCAACCAAGAGATATAACAAAATAATTAAAACCCTGATTTACAGGGTTTCTTTTTGAAGTCAGTATACCATTGTTTTTGGTTTTTCTTATATGTTGATTTTTTTCTAATTAATGTTCATTCTCTTTTTCTTAAAATTTCTATTACATTAATAATAATTTAAAAAAGAAATAGTTTAGGAAAAATAAAATTTATCTGTACTATAACATTCAGTGGATATTGCATGGTTTTTAGTAATGGGAAAATATTCCAATGAATTCATAAACCTTTTTTCAGATCCAATGCCAGTTATCTTGAAAAGTACTCACTGCTTTTGGCCATTTCAAATTTAAACTTGTGCAAGTACCATTTAACAATCTGATGAGACTGATTGAGCTAAAATACTGAAGCATGGTGTTGCAGTCTATTCTAGGCAGATAAAAATGCTTGTATTGTAGTCAGCCAAAAACTTGCTGTAATATTCTGTTTTTATTCAGTTATTTAATAGAAACTGTCTTTACATTATTTAGTCACAGTTCTGTAAGTATTTGTAACTTGCTGAATAAATTTTGTAGGTAAAATATTAGTTTGAGACAGACTCTTCCATTTATTACTTATATACACATAGCAGTTGTGAAATTACTGCTTATTTATTTTTTTAAACTATTTTTTGGTTGTTATCTTTAGTTGGTTTGAATTTCACAATGATGGATTTTTTGTCTTTTTTAATTTTTTCTTGTGTTTATGAGGTCCCTATGTTTCTTGTGTGTTAACCTAGCCATATTTTTTAACACTTAGTATCAACTAGTGTATATTTATGTCTGAATGTATTTCTAATTGGTAGTTGATGTCTGAAAAAATTAATATATGGTTTTCATTTTATGTTCCATGTTTTATGTATTTTTAAAAAATACATATTTAAATTACTGATAAGATGTATGGTAGGTTTTATAATAAAAAAGTTTTCATATTTTCAATGTATTAATGTTCACATTTATAATGTCTAGAAAAATATCTAAGCTACACCTACTCATAACATGTTTATACTAGCATTTTGTTGTTTTTTTTTTTGTTTTATTTAAAAGAGTTATTTACATTTTCTAGGAAATTTTACTGTTGACCCTTTGCATTTCTTAAATTTAGGATTAACAAGTTAATAAGGTTGCGTAGAAAATGAATAACCATTAATAAGGAGCATCATATGCATTTATAAAGGAACTAAATATATCTGTAAATTATTATGGTATATTAAGAAATAAATAAAAAAATGACACATTTTAGCTTTTACTCTCACAGCTTTATATTTAATTTTTGAAAAAACAGTTTGTAAATAATTTCATCAAAACAATTTTAAAATATTGAAATCTCATCTGTAATTATACTTTTAAAAGTTTTATAAAGTTTGGCATAGGGCTGTGGCAACCCCGTTATCCAGTGTTTACACATTGCAGATAGTCTGGCCAAGTGATTTCTGACATAAGGAGAGTCCCCCTTCCAAGTACAATTGACCTCCTTGGAGGACAGTTAGTGGGTAGAGGTAAGGGCAACTTATTGTCCTTGGAGTGAGAAGTTGCCCTAAAGATACAGAAACCACACAAGGTGATTAACGGCTTTGGAATGCAGAAGAGTAAGGAAAACCATTGTACTAAAGATCCAATGGAAATTCTCAGGAATATAATGGCGGCAATCAATGTGAAATTAAATAAAATTAAGATCACCAATGCATGTTGAGAAGATGTAGCACAAGAAAAAGAAGAAATTTGATTATCACCTTTCTGTTTTTAAATAACTATATATATAATTAGTGATATCTTGCCAGAACCTAAACAATAAATTTTATCAGTTTTACCCAAACTCAACAGCATTCTAGGATTTCAGAAACTAGATAGAAAATCAAAAATTTTTTCTTTGTTACTTTTACTTTATTAAAAATTTTTGTTACTTTTGGTTGCAGTTACTTTTAGTTAAATTTTAATATGCTGTTAATGCATTCATTCATCAATGCAATATATTATGTAAATTTCAGTTGCTGGTTGACTAAGATTTATAATTTCTAAAATGAAGCAAATGCTTCTGTTCACATTGTACTTGTAGTATAATTATGAATTAACAACTGTTTTTTAGTTTTTTCATGAGTTTTTATAGAACAACATCTTTTTTTACACTTTCATTTACTCTGCCCCCGGAGCCGGAACAACCATCTAATCATAACTCAGCTCCAGGGGATGCCTTCACCTCAAAGTACCTCGGCAGAACACAAGGTCCTGCCCAGATAGCTGGGTTTCGGTCTTGTAGTACATGCCATGCCTCTAATGAAAGGACTCCAAAGGGGACCCCTCACTGGGTCTTAACGCATTGCCTCTATTGGGGATCCCCACCGGGACTGTAGTCTTACATTCCCTCCCCCAGAGGTGCTGCAAAGGAGCCCCTATCCAATCGTTGATGGTGGGATGCCAGAGCCTCCCACCCATCCTGGATGGGGCTGTCCCCCACAGACACCCATCAGCACCGAGCAGGCCCGCATCTTCATGTCACAGGTGAAGCCTTGCAACCCTTACCCCCAGGTGCATGTCCATGCAACCAACCAACGGGAAGGACACCGAACCTCTCGCTGGTAATCCTTCCGTAGATAACTGGCCTCATGACCGGTGAAACAGTGGCCACTATGATCTGGCTCGATACACGAATTGGCCTTGTAGCCTGGCTAAGAGGCATGAAAACAAAGGTCGTCAAATGAACGTCACATAACCCTACAAGCCACCCATCCAATACGGATATATCCATCAGGCAACAATTTATCTGCAAGGATGGGCGGCAGAGACACAGTAACCACCTGCATTGCACCATAGGCCAGTCGCGTGGACATAATTATGATCAAAACTGACTCCCATCTCGTGATTTGGTTATAAAACTATTGAATGAATTCATCCTGAGTGGTGAATACATCCACATCCTTAATAAGGTGTTGACCCACCTACCACCCCTCTTGTCGGAGTCATATTGATGCCCTCGACCTTCGCAAAAATATCCTTGCTTATCTGTTCAGCAGCACCACTATCAGACCCCACCTGTATGTGGAGGTCCTCAACCCTGGCCCTTACGCGCGGAGAGAATCCCGACTTCACCTGGCGACACAGCTTCTTTCTCGGCTAATTAATTATTAGGGCTTAATCAGTACGACTAAGGTCAATTTTGGAAGGTCTTGAGCAGATGACTGTGCAGCAAGTTCTTGGTCTGCTGTCAATTTACCCTAATGAGCCAGGTCTTCAATCCATGGTGCTTTACAAAATACCGCAGTGTGGTTTGGGTGGTCGACCCTATCCGTCAGATCAATTATCCATGCAAATCCAGTACCCTCTTCTACACCCCAGTGGTGTCCTCCACCAGGACTGAAGATTGGTGGAGAACATCCTCAGGTCAGCTCCGAAGGTCCTCATCAGTAACACCATTACCAATCATTCGACGGAGCTCCGCACCTGACCAGGAAGCAGTCTGGTCAAGATCCACGGCTGGAGTCTGCAAAGCCATGTCTGTGACAATGAAATAACATCTGGGTTGCCAATTCCACCATACCTGGCGTAGTTGGTTGTCCACCTGAGGCTCCACGATTATTTCATCAAGAACATCTTGAAACATCTTCATCATATGAACAGAAGCATTCATATGTTTGGAACACTTCCTGATTTCTACTTTTGTGTTTGTATGCTGCCGCACAAACGAGCTGAACTCTCTAATGTGATTAAACAAAAAAGTCATGTTATTATTAAAACATCTCTTCCAGAGTGTAAGGCTCTTTGCATCACCTGCACTCCTTTTCCCCCTCCTCATTGCAGGAGACGTCCTGGAATGACCCACACTTTTCTAATCTACAGGCCTCTTCTGAGGAGTACAAGGAACTTCTACCATCAGCCTTGAATTTCTTTGTTTCTTCTGCAACCGATGGAGAAAGGCACAATCTCCGTTTTCCAGATGTCTTTGGAATCCCTTACCCCACTTCCATATCATCGTCAGACCATACTGGAAGAGGTGGGAAGTCCTCCCCAAGGCTGCTACCACCAGCAAATCCAACAGCGACTAAAACCGGTGAAGTGACAGCCTGCCTCCACCGCTAAGCTGACGTGTCTTTCTTCTCGGTTTCTCTGCGTTTTTCATCAGTCGCTCCTCACGCCAAAATTCCACAATATCCATTTCCATTGGACTAACGGTCCCGCTGCTGTCTGAGGGGACCTCACTCACCAAAACCCAAGAATTCCCTCCAACCGGTGGGGATGTACCCCCAGACCGATCTGGCTCGGTCATAGTCCAACAACAACAAAAAAATAGATTAAAGAAAAGTAGTCTAAAATGAAACAAAACTAACAAACGAATGTAAAGAAACTGAATAAATGTAAACAGGCTCTTAGCAATGGGTAAATACCCGTAGCAACTGTAGGTAAAAACACAACTCTCCCTAATAATGTAAATGCAAACTAAACTGAATAAAATGAAATGAATCACAACTAAAATAACAACAAACAAACGCTAACGAAACAAAAAAATAAAGAAAGGCAACAAACACGGCATTATAACTCAGAGAAGACACAATCGTACACTATGGGATCTCAGCTGCGAATCCCAAACTAGTACAACATTTAAACTTTAAAGGTTAATTTTTAGTGTTCTCTATAAGACTATCCTTCACCAATAATCGCAGAATCTTTTTTTTTTAATATGAACGCTTGTCTAATTTTACATTTACATTCTTTTATCGTGCACAGAAAATAAGTATAGATAACAAAAAAAATGAAAGCGGTCTAAAATTAATGAAGAAATACTTGTTCCAAGTGTTTCACATCATTGGCCAGTATTCTTTAACATGATACAGGTATTGGCTTATTAATGTGGCCTGCTTAGCCCCAATCATGACCATTGTAATATGTAGAGCAGCCTTTTCACATCAGTTCCTACTTCTTTTTACTTATAGCAGCAATGAATTAATCTCAACTTTCTAGAGATGCTCATTGTATTCACAAGTTATATTTTTAGCAGTGCAATTCATTTTTACTTCCTTGTATAAAGTAAAGGAAGTATTGTGATTGCAAAACTATCTGGTTTTCATATTTCAATGGAAATATCCATTTTGACTAGTTTTGGCGTGACACGTGTATGTATGTATCTCGCATACCTCAAAAACGATTTGCCGTATGATGTTGAAATTTTGGATTTAGCACTGTTGTAACATCTAATTGTGCACCTCCCTTTTTGATGGCAATCGAAACCAAAATTTTAATTAAAGAAATATTTGGATCTTAGAGGGAAGGCACATCAGTTCGAACCATATCTCCTTTTGATTTTTTATATTAACCTTTTTTTTAACTTCTCTTTAATTTAAATATATTGATTTAATAATTATTAACCCATGATTATAAAAAAAAATTACAAAAAATAATTCAATGATAAAAAAATGAAAATAATATTAGTGAAATGAAATTTTATGTTCTTTTAAAAATGTGTAAATATTATTTAATAGGCATATATACATATGTGTATGTGTAACAGATTTGGTGAAACAAATGATTATTTAATATTAATTGAAAATTATAATTGAGAATCGTATTATTTTTGGATTTCCTTGGCAAATTCTTATAAAAATTGTATATTTATTTTTTAAAAAAATCATTTTATTTAATTATTTGACAGAAAAATAAAATACATTTTTGAATTGTATTCAATTTAAAGTGATTATCGAACAAATTTTTTTCACTATGCGTAATATGCACAAGATTTCTAGTGTGTAGTATAAATAAAAGTTAATAATTAAACAATTTCGTTTAGTGAACTCCTGTATACTGGTTACAAATATTAATTTTTACCTTACCCTGTAGAATAATCAGTTTTTATTATTGGATTATTTGGTAAACAATTTATTTAAAGAGTAATCAAGGGACTTTTACTCTAACCTAATATTTCAGGCAAGATTATTGAATTAATAATTGTATAAATATTTGATGTTGATAAAAACAAATATTTTAGCGTTGTGAACTGTCCACTTTTATTACAAAATTGGAGGATCGTATCTCACTTTCAAATGAAATAAGTTTACATGAAGTGCAGCAAAAATGTGTATATGTAATATAAAAGACGAACAAGGAAGTCATGTGGTGTCCATATCAGATTTTTTGTTATTTCTTTTCATTGCAAGGCTAGCTTCATCTGTTTATCTGGTAAGCATTGTTCCCTTTTTCTTATTTCAGTTATTTAATATTCATTGGGAATTTTTTGTGTATTGATGTTTAGTATTTACTTATATATAAAATTATTATTTTCTAATACTTGTCATCTAAAGATTAAAATACAAACTAAATATTGACCAACATTATATATTTTATTTTACTTTTTTCATTCATTATTTTTTAGTAAAATCTGTCTTTAATTCAATTCTACATTAGTGTATGTTATAATAATTGTATCAGGTCAGGTAAAAATTATTAGAATTTTAAAACATTACAAATTTTTTTTTTAAGATTATAATATAACTACATCAAGGGACTCCAAACCAAGTGGTTCAGATTTTGCTAGGCTCAATTATATATATGTATACTTGTATTTTTTAATTTTCTCCCTTCGTATAAAATAATATTTCAATATTTTTTTTATTTATTTGCAAAATATGTATTACTTATTCTTTTGTACCATTCTGAGAATGATCAAGTGTGTCTGTGTGTGTTTTATTTTTTTACAGAAAAAGATAAAAGCTAAATTATAACAATCTTGTATGATGATTTAACTACCAATTTTTAAAAACTGCTCCTCTTTTTGACAAGCAATCTGATGAAAATTATGAAAACGAGTAGGATTTTATGATGAGATTATCTATGATGTTTTGCTGGAAAATCAAGGCTTTTCAGATCAACCTGGTACTTCAGTTTTCATTGTTACTTCCCATACTTTATCCTCTCAAGTCCTGGTTCATCTCCTTCTTGACCCAATCCCTGTTCAGGGGAGCCTGCTTCTGTTTCACCTGGTAATCCTCTTCCCAATTTACTCTACCTGATCTTGACTATTCTATTCTGCGCATTTGCAAATTCATCTTCTCCTTTTTACAAATATGCCTTCTTTTTCAAAACCAGGATACAAAAAATTCCCAGCAGAAAAAAGTCCAGTATTTTAAAAAAATTTTTTATATATTCAGAAAGGAATATTCCAGTTGTTAGTATGGGAGACCAACAGTTTTGCAAAAGTATTATTTCTTTGGCAAAGTGTAAATTTAAGAACTCGAATTACTGACTGAAATTGTATTATTGGCAGAAATAGAAAAATTCTCAGGCTTCTGTTTCAAATGAGAATTATTAAATTAAACTGGTAAATTTAGAAGTCATTTGGCTTAACACAATACTTTCTCTGTTCAAAATATATAGCCTCTCCTAGAAATCTTTCATAAGTTGAAAGAAATCCTGGATCAAGACAAAAATGTACGCATTAATGGCACTGTGGAGAGGATGAATTTCATTTTATTAGTATGTACCAAATAAGCCATAATTATGGCATCAAATGGTAAATCCTGGCTGAACCTTGTCCCATCTCATCAGTGTTTTTCAATTTATGCTGGTTCTGCTGATTAAGAAGTCAGTGAACAAGTAGTCATGAAATTGATGTCTTGCTTTCTGAGGAAAGTTTGATCAATTAATATCAACAGTTTTTATAATAGGTATCAGTTTTATAAGATTGAAAGATATAAAGGATGATTTAAATCTCCACTGAATATTCAAAGGATATAATAAAGCATCTGTATATTGAATGGTGCATGAAAATCCAAGTTGTGATTAAATTAAAGTGCTTGGGAGGTATAGATAGTACAGATTAAATAAAGCCTTTTCTATTATATTATATTTTCCTATGAAAACACTATGATGGTACAAAAACACTTTGGTTACACAAAAATAAGATGGCAATTCAAAGCATCCCATGACAGACTTGCTAGGCAAAGTGAGAAGGGAAATGTTTAAATTTTCCATTGTTTTCATCTACCCAAATATGTGGTTAAATATCAATATGTTTTCACTTAAACAGAGTGGTATCATTCTGATAATGAATAAGAATTAATCATTAAGTACTTTAACAGATCTTTTTTTGCAACAACTCTAGGAACTGGCTGTGGAGTGTATAACTTGTACTTGAAGTGACTGCTACCTCTTGTACTTAAGATCCTTTACATGAGTTAGCCACAAGAAGGACCGAAACAGATAGAGTAAGGTCATAGATTCAGTATCATTTAGTATCAAGTAATGTGTCATTTAATATTTCAACTAAGGTAAATGTGCATCCATATAAAATAGAAAAAATAACTGATAGCATACAATTAGCTAAGTATAACTATTAATCTATGAATTGAAAATTTTTAAATATGACACAGTTTTCATTTTTATTTCATATTCATTGTTGAATTTTTGGGAATTACTGCATCATACATACGTATATATTTTTTGAGGGTTTTGATTTATTACTTTATTGTTAAGTAAAAATTCTATGAAATTATTAACATATATTGTATGCACGGAATTATATGAATAATTTACACAAATATTGTAGAACTTTAATCATATAAGAGGATTTGTAAATTAAAATTAAAATGTATTATATTTAAAAGCTTTAAATTAAATTATGTAACAAATATATTTTGAAAAAAATGTTTATATATATATATATATATATATATATATATGTATATACATATTCTTTGGTTTTTGTTCATTATTAAACAAAAAATAATAATTATTTAAACATTTTGTGACTAGCTGTGTTTCATGACACTTTTAAACAATATATATACATTATCACTTATTTCAGTCAGCTGTGCACCCATTTCGTTTATGTAGTAATTTATACACAAGACACTATATATTATGCATTACATTTATACATAACTTCTTCTTTCTTTCGGTTCACTTGATATTATTTCTCTTCTTTTCCACACAACTGCTCGTTTTGGTTCAGATGTCTGTGTGGAACTAGCTGTTGGTTCTGTAGTGCTGGTTTCACTCGGAATATCAGATACCAGGTGCCTGGTTTGATGTCTTGCATCAGTGTATCGTCGTTTTGTATGCTTTTTATCATCTTCTTTCTCTACTAGCGTAGTACTTGAGGTAGTTGCAGTTATTTTCTTTAACGGTTGTGATTTTGATGTAGTTGTGTTTACCTTTATCATACGTTCAATATCTGCAGTTTTTGATCGCAATACAGCTCCACCAATACTAGATATACTTGTTGAAATTTTTCGATCAGCCGATTGTATTCTGTCTCCTTCTTTAACGATTGGAATAATCCTTTCATTTGGGTAAGTAATAATAGAAGAAGAACTTGCACTTTTTGATACTTTTCCACTATCACTACCAGTTGAAAGTAATCTTTGGTAAGCGCTATCTTTACTTCTTCTTCTAGATGAATCGGGTGTGACTGTTGGTTGAATGTAACTAGATTTTACATGCTGCACTTCACCTGCTGATTTAACAGTGACTCTTTGCAATATCACCTGTCGGGAATCTGTCGATTTTTTTGTGGGAATGCTGATCCTTGCTGTAGTTGGTTCCTCCGGTATGTAATTTACACTTGTTACTAAACCATCAGGTGATGTAGGCGGTGTGGAAGCCCAAGAAGGAGGGGAACTATAAACACCACCTGAACTATAACTACTTGCAGATGGTGTAGTTATTCTTGGTGGACTGCTTAGTGCTGCTGATGATCCAACAGCTGAGTCATAACCTGGCCCGCTCATTTGCGGTTGGTATTGTATTTGATGAATTTGTGTTGATGCTTGTGATGAATCTGAACCAGAATGACTTCGAGTTCTTTGTGATGATGAGGATGTTGTTCGCACCATACCTGCAACATACAATAGAATAAATAATTAATTGATGATTGATTAATTAATAATTAGTAAAACAATAAAATGGTAATTAATTAATTACACGTCTATATCTCTTTATACTGGCTGCTTCAAAATTAGAGGTTACCTAAAATTCATAAACCTAATTTTCTAATTGTCCACTTAATAATTAATAAAACTTGAAGAAGTAAAATAAAACAAATAATCTCAAAAAACAACACCTTATCCACCAAATTCAGAAAGTAAAAACTAAACACCAATAGTCGACTTTTGCAGGGTCCTGTGTCATCAGACTGTATATGACCATTGTAAGGAATATTTTCATCCAAAATTATTCTGAATATGAGAACAAATGTATTCACAAACAAAAGGTTTACCTGTGGGTTCATTTCACCTAATTTTACAATTATGTTAGAGATATTTTTATACAATTTTTGAAAGTATTATAGTTTACGATATATTGGGTACATACCAAGAGCTATATGGATTTCATATGTAAATGATATTTTGGTCATCTATAATCCAGTTATAAATAATTAGCATTTGATCATTTTAAACAAATAGCATTACAAGACATGCAAATTCTAATCATCCATGGTCATAAAATACTGGTACATATAAAAACCTGATTTTTAGAGCTATACATTATACAAGGAACAATGAAAACGAACTAAAAAAGGAAATAAATATAATAAAACAAGTAGCAGTATTTAATAGTTTCAACAGTAAAATTATAGAAAAGGTATTTAAAAGTAGAGAATAAAGTACTGTGATAATTTTACAAAATTGCAACATGATAATAACACAGAGATTATTAATAGTTTTTTCTTGGAATACAATTATACAATTAAAATAATAGAAAAAATTACTAATATTTATGATAAAAATTAAATGTAAAAAACTTACAAACCAAATAACCATATTATAAAATATTTAAGTAATAATAATAAAATTGAGAGAATTTAAGGAGAATATATAAAATTAAATGTAATGAATGTAATAAAATTTGTATTGGTAAAACTAACAGATCTTTAAAAAAAAGACTTATAGAACATTACAATGCTTAGAGAAACAGAAAGAGAGGTGTGTCTAATATGGGCTATTTGTTGCAATGTAGGCATATTATTAGAATAATTTAGAAATTTTGGAAGTTTTTAACAGTAAAAAATAAATGAGTATACCTGAAAAATATTATATTTATGAATTTAAAAAAAAGTATGAAATGATTAATCAACAGATTGTTTTTGAAGATGATGTTTTAATTAAAGATGTGGGTTGTAGCAGTTGGCCAATGTTTATGAACGTAGTTGTGATATTTAAATATACATCATGATTGTATTTTTCAAATAAAATTTGGTCAATCAGGTCTTTCTGTTTCAATTTAATGCGCACTAAACATTTTTCATTGTTTGCACATATTTTGCATTGTCATAACAATTAAAGTTTTGTTTGGGGTGGAACAAACTGCATAAGTACTGAAAAAATAATAGTAAATGGTTTATGCTTATACACATGGTGTTTCATTAAAGGAAAAATATGTTGATGACATATTAGTGATATTTGTATAATGAAAATATAAATAATGATTGTTATATAATTAAAAATAAACTAAATATATATTAAAAGAAAATTTAAAGTTTACAAATGAACTTGAAATAAATTGCAACATCAATTACCTAGATAAAAATATTGTAAATAAAATCATAAATGATGTTTTTAGGGAACCAAATTATAATTTATATGCAATTAACAAATCTTCAAATATTCCTTGGATATGCAAAATAAACACAGAATTATGATCCACAGAGTGCATGAGCACACACACACACACACACACACACACACACACACACACACACACACACACACATACACATACACACACAAAATTATAATAACAAAATGAAAAAAGAGATTCTATATATAAAGACTATTTCAAATATAAATGGTTATAACAATAGATTCATTGATAATTACTTAAAAAATATTTAAATAATAAAAACATGATCGAAAATCCACTCTTATAATCAATAATGATAATAAATATAAATATATTTTATCTCACAGATTGATTACTTTCAAATATCAAATCAGTAATACTATAAATATCACTTATATATTTCATAAAAATGGATATAACATTTTTTATATACCAGGTAAACCAATAACCTATACCTATACCTCAGAGAATTCAAAAAAAGGTTTTTGGAGCACTTTAACAATTATAAAAAAGGAAATATTAAATTTTCAAATATTTTATCTTTTAAAGAATAAATTAAGATTACCGATATTTATAATAATTTAGAAATAAATAACAATAATAAAGAAATTTATGTACTGTAAAAATACCACATTAGTAAATATAAACTAGTAAATATATACTTAAATAATATGATAAAACTAAATGATATAATATAAAATACCACTCATTATCTTAGCACTGTAGATAAAAGAAGTTTCAATTTACTGACACATGTATATATGTACTAATGAAATTTATTTTAAATTTAACATTTTATTTTTATTCTAATTAATGTGTAATTTATATTTTTGACTGCTGAAGATGGGATGACACTCCAAAAGTGCTACAGTTTGGTAAGTGTTCTTACATTTTCATTCTGACCGTATCTATCTGGTGGTTATAATATTACAATTGTTTAAATAATAAATTATCTATTTTGCCTCAATTATTTATAAAATCAGCTGCTACAATAGTCAATATTTTACAAGCTTTCTGAATTGGATATTAAATCGCATATTAAAAGAAGTAAAATGATTATAATGATTTAAAAAACTTAAAAATATTGATTTGCATATTTGAAAATTTGTATAGGTGCTGAGTCCTATTATTTTTTATTACCATTTTTTTAGCTGATAGTGCAAGCTCTAAATAAAACTTGTGGTGTAATTGATCACACTACAATATGCTTATTTAACACAAAAGTGTACAGTTTAGTCTTACAACTTGGAGAAGTATAGAGTAAAATAAATAATACTTTGTTGAATTAAAAAAAAAAAAGAACTTTAACACTGAGAAAATGGTTATGGAGGGTGCTTATGTAAAATTGAATGTAAATCTAATGCATCAATGTGATTCTTGATGTGTGTAGGATGACTTCCTACAGAGTGATATTACAAGTTTAATTACCTATTGATCGATATGAAAATCTAATTTTGTGGAATTTTATCTAGAAATTCTAGAATTTAAATCTGTAATCTGGTAATTATTTTGTGTCTAAATATAAACTTCTGTACCAATCCATACACAGTTCTATTGAATGTAAACTTAATTTTAACAAAACACATATGATATTACACAGATATTTTTAGTTTTGCGAGGTTTAATCTAAACAGAAGGAAGTAGTTTTTATTTATTTTGTTTACTGTATATTTCTGTATGCTATACTAATAGTGCTATATCTTACAGTTATATCTAATTTAAAATGTAGCATTTAATTTTAATTGTAGTTTATATTTAACTCTATTATTATGTTCTATGTTTCCAAAATGTAGTTAAAAATATAGGTCAATATGTAACTGAAATTATATTCATCCATTTTTTTTTTTTCTTTGATATGTAATATTTTTTAACCATGTTAACATAGTGCAATAATTTAGAGATATTAATGTACGTATTACTGCATCCATCCAACAACAGAATGTGCACACTGAAACTTTGACTTTGGTGAAAGATGAATTGGTATGTCGAGTAGTTTGTATGGATTGGCATTTTAAAAAATTGCTGTATCTTTCCTAGTATTTCCTGAAATTTTCTAAATTGTATGAAGTTGTATATAATTTGAATTATTAGTGTGTGATCATATTGGATGCTTAAGTTGCTTATAGGGGAGCATAATAATTAACATGTTGCAAGTGTTTTAACATTTCTTACATATTCCAGAAGAAGGTGATGAAATATTGAAACTTGTGTATCAGTAAATAGGACTTGGGTGTTACACACCTCCCTTAAATTGGAAATCAACAGTTTTACAGTAATTTGTAAATAAACAGAAGTAATGAATCTCAATAACAAAACAGCTTATGTTTCAATAACAACAAAATACATTACATGTACCATATTTTGGGACAGAAATATGCAATTCTGTTAGAGCACATGCTCCATGGTTTGCTTATTGTTTAATGATAAAAACTATTAATTTCAATCTAGGGAAAAAGGATGCAGGATATGACTTGTTCACTCATTTTCTCTGTGATTATATTTATTTTATTGGATCATTTAGTCAGGGTTTAAGTGGATCAACCCACTGATTTGATGCAAAGCAATTTCCACCTCTTCTTTTCTTTAAGTAGCTTTTCAGTGCTTAGCATTTGATGAGACGATGAACTGCAAAATGAATTTAGAAAATGGCTATTGATAAAGGCGACTAAACTTAACCTTAAGTGGCTAAAGGCCACTAAAGGCGATTTCTATAAAAATGACTTACAAAAGCTTGTGTTATGCTTCTGTGAATTCCTCAATAATGATAGATGATATTCTTTGAAAATAGTTTATAGAATTTGATAAAAGTGTATCAATTTATAAAAATAATTTATTGTTTTGTTTTAACAGCCCAATAGAACTTAATTTCCTGAAAATCTTATTCAGAAACATATATTAAACATATTCTGTAAAATATGTTACTTTGCTCTTGCATTTTGTTTTAAAAATAGTAAATTTTTATTGAAGTGATACTTGCTTAATGAAATCTGCTGCCGCTCGTTATCCTCAATGAACGGAATGTCTGAATCATCCAGGTTCAGTGCAAGAGAAGTAGTTGCCGGAACTGGAATTTTTAAAATTGCTGTTATTGCACCAGAATCCAATGAACCCCTCTGTTAAAAAAATTAATAAATAAATATTAATTTGTCAACCTATTAAAACATTTTTTTAAATAATTAAAAACAATTTGGAGTTAAAACAGATTATGATCTTGCTAACAGATATCTTTAATCATATCTAATTTGAGATAATAAATCATATAAAATTATTGTGAAATTTTAACTTGATGTAGAAGAATATTTTATATCTATATTAGATGTCTCCAAGACTTCCTAAGAATATCATCTGGAATCTGTTGAGAAATATTCCTAGTACATGACATTTTTACTCCACAGAACATTATGCAGAATATCAAATGAATCTACACCAATGAAATATAAATAATGACAGTGTAAATGAAGTTCTCAGTAGTACATGCATATTCCATGTAAATTAACATAATTATTAAAATAAAATCACTAATTATTGCATTTAAATAATTTATACATTATTTTAAATAAACAACAGATAATATAACCATATTTAGATCAATGAATAACAAATATAGAACATGAAAAATAATTACAAATTGAAGGTCTGTAATTATTTACAAATATGTATTTAAATATACTTATTGAATAATCATTATCTTGTTGTTTTTTTATAAAAACACAAAAACAATCTGCTGAGAACTTTATAATTTTGTAGATAATAATTTATAATAGATTATAATTTTGTAGATTTGTAGATAGTCATGTAGATTGTCTGCCTACTTATGTATATTTTACATGCATTTAGGTACCTCATGACATTGTAGGATATCCTACATATCCCAGTACACAAAGGATATCTGGAATGGGTTCCTAATGTCCCAGGATATCATGTGCTGTATATGGTCATGATTTTTTTCTCCATAGAACTGGTTTCTGTACATCTTAAATAACTTACCGAATAATTAAGTATAATAGAAAAATTGCTCTTTTTTAAATAAATACATTTTATGCAATAAAATTTTACTAATTTATTTATCACAGTATTCTTTTGGTTTTTTTCCACTATCTGTGAGCTCAGAATAATCTGTAAGGAATATTTTATTAACGATTTAAAAAAAGAGATTGAATTTAGCATAAGATTAGTAGTTATAAATTAAAGATTGTTAAACTACTAACAGATGAGTTCATTTGATCAGTACTATTGTCTTCAGAACCCTGTCCTGTAGCGGATGCTCTTCTGGAAGGTGTATTAGAACCAGTATCGGAATCTCCCCTTCGTCTTGAACTGCTTTCCTCTCTCCATCGCTTCTTAAATATTCGTTCCCTTCCTCTTTCTTTATGCCTAGAAAAAGGTTTTACAGAATATTTACTCAATACATTGTACTATTATTATATTAATATTATATCTAATTTAATATGATTATAAAATATATCATATACATTTTAAATACTATATCAATTTAATTTAATTAATAATCCATTTTAAGAAAATAATAAAACATTATTATGATTTTATAACCAAAGAAGTCATTGAATCCTAAAAATGAATTGTTTATTTTATTCACTATTTTATACAGGGTTATCATAAAAGAATGGTGCAGTTTCAGTAATTCATAGGAAGATTGTAGGGAAATTTCTAGATGTTATATTGGTATCCCTGAAAGCCTCCAACCCAAAAGGTTGTTTATCAGCAGTTGTAACCACAACATCAGTTCTTGTATTGTTGTTGCGGTGAGTTTAGTGAGTTACTATGTTTTCGGATAAAGACAAAGCAAAGTGTGTTTTATTGATGGCTGAATTAAAATCCGTAATTTTAGTTCCACGTGCGTTTCGACGTGAATTTGGAAGAGATCCACCAGACAAAAATAACATAACACGTTGGTTCAAACAATTCGAAGAAACTGGATCAGTTAAGAAACAGAAATCAACCGGCAGACCAAGTGTACCAGACAAAACGGTTTAACTAATTAGACTATCGGCAATTAGAAGTCCTGGGAAGTCCATCCCCCATCGAAGCATCAAATTAGGTATTCCAAAATCAACAGTTCACAAAGTTTTACATAAAAAACTGAAATTACACGCTTATAAAATGCAGATATAGCAGGAATTAAAACCAGATGATGGTGTAAAACATTAAAATTTCGCTGTTGAAATGTTAGACAGAATAAGTGAAAACTAATTATTTTTAGATGATATAATTTTTACAGACGAAGCTACATTCCATGTGAATGGATGTGTTAACAGACACAATTTACGAATATGGGGCTCTGAAAACCCACACGCAATTATTGAGAAACAACGCGATTCACCTAAAGTTAATGTTTGGTGTGGTGTGATGAAAAATCGTGTTTTTTCACAAAAAAGAAAGGACCTTTCTTCTTTGCTGAAAAAACAATTAATAGAGTTGTGTATCTTGACATGTTATTGCTTTCCTCAGCTGGATGAACTCGAAAACATTCATCGACTTCATTTCCAACAAGATCGTGCTCCCCCGCACTTCAATGCATTGGTCATGGACGCTTGGAGATCGATGGATAGGCCGGCAAGGACCAATACTTTGGCCTCCAAGGAGTCCAGACCTGACACCTTGCGATTTTTTCTTGTGGGGGTACATCAAAAGCGTTGTTTATACACAAAAAATTCACGACCTAAACCACTTAAAAAACAGGATTAATGAAGCAATGACAACCATTAACGAAGAAATGTTAACTAATGTTTAGAGAGAAGTTGAGTATCATTTGGACATTTGTCGAGCGACTAAGGTCGCACATATTGAAATTTATTAATTATGTAAAAAAATGTTTGGAACAACAAATTTGAAAAATAAAAAACATAAACTGTAAGTAATTCTGTTTTAATTTAAACCATGTTCAAAACCGCACCATTCCATTGGTGTCAAGACGAAATGTAATTAACATAAGTTTGTATTTAATGAACAATCTTCATTAAATATTTACATATATAATTAACCTTACATTGGCTTTTTGATAAAATTTATTTACAAAACTTAATATAAATAAATTAAAGAGAAAAATCATGGAAGAGTTCTTACATTAGTGTTATTACATAGGTTTTAAAGCTTAGGTTAATGTATTTCTAATATAAATAAAATTATTTTTTACACTGGCAAAATTTTCCACCATCAGTTACAACTGACAATTCTGTTTTGCATCGTATTTGAATTGTAATTTTATTATTTGGATTCATTATGAAACACATTTAGTTAAAACTCTAGTTAATACTCTGCAAAATGAGTGAAATCTACTGTATACAAAACTACTAATTTTACAGTTTTTGAGAAATTTAATAGTGACAGAATAGTTTACCAAGTCACAAACTAATTTTTATTTTTAAGAAAATTGGAATGTGAGCATTAGAGAAGATCTTTATTATTGATATTAATAGATTTAAAGATCATAAAAGACTATTGTATACCATCTGTAAATATTTCATTTCAAAGAAATGTGCTTATTTCTTCCATTATTTTTTAAAAAATACTTGAATATGATGGTACATAGAATATGCCATAGGTATAATGATGATTCAAAAAAAAAATGTGGCAGTGGGAGGGAATTATTCATTACAGAAAGTACTTTAAAATTAATTTAAAAAAACTAATTCATGGTAATAAAATCTCTAAACAAAATAGTAATGTTGAATATTAGGAACATGCCACTTGGGAAGTAATATCTTTTAAATGGGAATTTGATTGAATGAGAGTTACGATTTGTTCAAGGAAATATGAAGCTTATTGAAATGGTATAAATGGGGTTCATAAAATGGAAAAGTTCTTTGTTATCTAAATATTAGCATTGGTCTTCAGGTTTTCTTTTTGTATTGACATATATATATTTTCTACCTTATTTTATGAACCTGGTACATGGACTCTAAAGCCAAGTAACACAGCATTAGAAATATTGAAGCTCTTAAAACTGATCACTAGAAGTTTCTGCTGATATTATTTGTAGGAAGAAATATTTATAATTGAAAAGTATGCAAGAAATGATTAACAAATGTAGTATAGGAAAATAGTTCAAATATTGCCAAGATGAATTATTTAGTATCGCTATGAAAAATATGAAAATCACTTTGATAATATCCAATCTCTAATAACAGGAACTCATTAAGAAGAAAAAGAATCATTATTTACTGGGAGAATTGATATGATTTATATTGATTTTATAAAAGAAATATCACATACCTCGGTCGAACTTCAACGTCAGGACCTCCCATTCCAGCTGTTTCATGAGTAAATGCTTCTCTAGACCAAACTCTACGTTCTTTGGTGATTCTTACGTCTTCATTAGAAACATGATCATCAGAATCACCAGCTAGGTGTGATGCAATACGGTCACTTATATCTTCTGATTCTTGTTCATCTCCTAACCTGAAAGGAAAAGGGAAAATCTCTATTAGCTATTGAGTAGTCTTCAACTTTTTTTTTTTAAATGTCACAACATAGTAATTTATGAAGTTATAGTACATGAATTTATTATAATGATTTGACCCGAAGAAGAACTTGCTTATCATTTTGATAGTTATTTCATATTTTCTAAATATTTCTCATCATTAATCTATTTATAAATCAAAAGAAAAAAAATGTACTTATTATATAATACTACTTTGTATTTTCTTTGATAGATGAAAAATCATAATAATTAAATTAAAGTTTTCAAAATTTATTCTACTGACTGAATAATCTACAGTTTTGTAGAATAACAAAACAGATTTACTTTTTTTAAAAATAAATATCTATTTAGACAATGTAAATTATATGAATGTTGCAGATATTACAGTGTGAATGTTATAAAGTGTATGTTTTTAAAGCTAACATTTGTTAGCTTACCATGATAACTTTTTTGAAATAAAACATTAATATTTATTTTTATTCAGAATTTCAGAAAATAGAATATTTATTGTTTCCGATCACAAAAGTGATTGAAACAACTCACATAAGAGTGATCAATTGAATCTAAATGAACAGATCAATTATATGTTTTTAATTATTGGCAAATTTTATGGGTAATCTTTTATATAGTGTTGTAGAGCACTACAGAATTTGTTCATAATGTGTTTGTTGATGGTAAGGCTTTCTACTGCAGCTGACCTGCTTTTGGCTCTACAAAATGAATCCAGTAGGAATTTTGCAATACTGATAACTGTACTTTTTATACTTAACATTTATCTATTTCCCATTGTCTTTACATTGTTTATAACAAAAAAAATAATAAACAGATTCCTGTATCTGGTTTTCTCTAGTTATTTTTTAAAAATGTATTATTTATTAAGGACTAATAAATATTATGGACTATACTACTATAAATGACTAGTGAGGTAAGCCACTAAATACCAACAGTATACAGCTGAAAACTCTTCACTGTATTATTCAACATGGTGATATGTGATAAGCAGCGTTTTAAAAAAATTTGGCTTTAACAATTATCATTCTATATCTTATATCCTCAAGTTGCTACTTCCAAAGATGTTTCAGGCTTTTTGAAACCATTAGGTTGTAAGCAAGTATAATTTTAAATATGCATCATCCATACATCTAATGGAACTATATTTTAGAATAAAAAATGCATATAAGCAAAAGTTTTGTCATCCTTACTTACCTAAAATGATTTGGTTGAAAATTTTAGTTTTAAAACAATTTTTGATTAAAAAAAGAAATACATTTCATCTTTGTATATTTTTGTTCTTCATATATGTAGATTATTAAAGTGAAAATCCCATCTTTAACTGTTCATCTCAATCTTAAATTTGTTAATTCTTGCAAGTTCCAGATAACAGAGCTCTTAAAAGCTTACCAGTAGAGATACCAAGTTTGACCAAAGAAGCAGCAGTTCCATTGGATACTACTTCCCACCATTGCAGACAGAGCTAATTTAGTGGTTGACCCAATTCCCTATGGATCTATCTATTCATGAGAAAAAGGAGTAGTAGGCAATGAAAGCTGGTTATTGGGGAAACAGGATGATTAAATCTCAGGATTTCAAGCCTCAAGTTTGCAGCAGTTTACCATTGCTGAGAATCTTTAGGAATTAAATTAGTTTTAAATATCTTATTGCAAAAGTTAACTTTAATTCATCTTTTTATATTAAAGCAATTAAATATTTAAGTCTACATTACAATTCTTTTACTGGTAGTACATGCAGCATCATTGGTTTTCAAGGTTTAACCAAAACAGAATTATTAACTATTATGTATAGAAGGGTTTACTACTGGCTTTGGACTGTTACTGCATGACACAGGATCTAAATTTAATCATATGAAAATTATGAAATATAGAAGTATGATGTTAACAACTCAGTGTTACAAAAATCCTTACTGTTCATATAATTCTTAGCATTTTATGGATGGACATTCGATAATGTATTAATACATGAGACAGCATGATAAATATTTACTTTATCATTGAAATTTTAGAATCACTTGCCTTACTTTATTGTTAATAATAGTAATAGTATATACATGTATTTTCAGATCCAAATGTAATTAATTCATTATATCATAGATGACAGGAATGTTGTATGTTTTTCCTTTAATAATAAAAATCTTTGCTTTCAGAATTTGATTGGGAGGATCGAGAGGAATCATAGAAATAACAGGAGTTGCATTAAATAATAAGTAAAATCTCCAAAGAATAAATATAACAATTTTGAAGGGAATTATTAAACAGTTGAGTACATATTTATCCACATATTAAATAAGTATGTTGAAAGTTCATATTTATCTAAATATTTTTATTTAAAATCTCATTTGCTGAGCAATTTGTTTCTGTACAAGGAAGTTTTTGATTTTATTTAAAATAATTCTTTGAAAGATTCTTTCAATTGTTAAGTAATTTAATAAAAGTAGAAACTGAATAATAAAAAGCTTCTTTCTTATTGTTCAACATATTGTTGTGCATTATTTTATTGTTTGGTATAATGAAAGTAACTATTTTTAGGTTGTACATTGTACATATTAAATATAAATGAGTAATGTTAATTTTTAATTACTGAAAAAGTGTCTACATTAATCATATTTATGGAACAAACAAATACGTCACAGCTCATGTTTGAATTCTGAAAACTAATTCTGAAATTTGCTTTCTTTAATCATATTGAGTATTACTAAAACAAATTTTACAAAAGTGTTAGGTTTCTTTATTAATCTATGATAATTCTCTTCAAGACTGTTGAACTTAACACTTATAACAGTAGAATGTTAGGGCATAATTCAAAGATTCTTTGCAGTGATTGGCTTAAACTAATGTTTGACTGCTTATTTCTTCCATGCTGTTTACTTACACAATGAATTCAAATCTCTGCTTGCATTGTTTGAATGATATTTTTATTTCACTTTTTTGTTTCTATCTTAAAAATTATTTTTTTACATGCAGTTTTAGTACGCATCAGCAGCTTGAATTGTACATTCTCAAATCATTATAAGTAAAATTTGAGTCACAGTTTTCTGTCATAATGATACGCTCATTAATTTTAAGGATATTAGAAAAAAGCAATTGATTTTTTAAAAAAAGATGTGTGTGTGTATGTGTGTATAAGAATTATTTTACTGAAATTAATCTTTTTAAGATTCATATTATTCCTCTGTACTGTTAAATTATATTTTAAAGTTTTTTTTCATGATAAAATTAAGGTAATATATCTCATCTCAATTAAAAAAGTACTAGGTCGTTTTTATTACAAAAATACAATTTATATATATATATATATATATATATATATAATAATCTAGGCGTAATTAAAACCTTATTTTTATGTACATTTTATATTGAAGTCTTTGTTGATGATGTGAGTAAATATAATTTATTTAGATTACTGCAAATTAAGCTTTACTTTTAAGTTACCACATAAAAACAGTCTTTATCAAATAATCAGTTTTGTTCTGATTGTTCATATATTGATCTAAATAAATATCTAAAAAAAAATTTAAAAAAACACAAAGTTATTTTTATTTTATAATATTGATCCCTCTGCTTATCCCATGTGTTATTAGAATTTTTAAAATTATGAAATTACTTTTTTTTCCAGTTTCTGATTTTTTTTATTTTTAAGAATAAACTTTAAAAAATATAGTTTTTTTAAAAATTTATTCAATTTTTAGATTCAGTGCAGTGTTATTTTGTTATTTTACACTTATCAGTGAATGAAATTTATACTTAGCAAAATGACAATTCTAAAGATGAGCAGACACCAAAATGTTTGGGTGTTCCAACAATTTTTTGCACCTGTTTATGACATTAAAGAAAGTTTAGTTGAAAATGATTCATATATAAAGATAGGTAAAATTTGTTTAAATGAAGCAGGCAAATATAATTTGAATACAGTAAGAGGACATAAACATGAAAAACTATTATTTTTATCTGGTAACCGAGCTTCAATCCTGAACCTAAGTTTTCATTATTCAGAAGTTAATGTAATGTACGTGTTGCTTTCATAATTCTAAATAAGTCATTTTCACCTTTGTAAATGTCTCTTGTATATAAGTTAAAAAAAGTAAGTTTCAAGAATTTTAATTCATGTTTTGACTAGGTCTTGTAATGATAAATTACAAGACCTAGAGAGAGAAGGTAACCGCTGATTAATACTCCCTCTTGTACAACACTCATTAATGTTTCATGGATCATCATAAAACTGATAGCACTGAGATTACAAATAGCAGTTTTATCGCTAGTAAGAGATCGATTAGATCCTGAACAAAATGGTAAAATATTTTGATTAGGTACATCATCCTTACTCACCTATTACCCGCCACTTTTCTTTATTCGCTTTACCCCTTCTTTTTCCATTATCAATTCTGTGGTCTGATGTTTCTAGAGCCTCTGAGCTGAGGATACTGAGACCTTAATTACAAACCCACTGCATATATAGTGTTATCTGATAGGAAGGAGGCTGCCTGTGAATCAACCTAGAAACTCTTGTTATATATTTGATGGCTGCAAAACACACCTAATGAGTTATATATACGCAGGTTAAAACAGGCCAGATTACCCTCATCCCTGCATAATAAAGCAGATTTTTATATTGTACTTTTATTAATGATCATAGTTACACTTTATAAAATAATCTTCTAAAGACCAACAGTTCAAGACGGTTTTTAATTATTTATTTATGAAGTATATTGTTGGGAGATACACTTTAAAACAATTTAGGCATTCAATCCAAGAAACAGAACAAGTAGATTAGTGTAGTTTGATACTGCTAGATTATTTAAACTGTTTTATGTAAGGTCAGAGTTCATGGATAAATTTCCATATGACATTAATACCCATAATAATAAAAAAATTATATTTTTATAAAAGGATTAAAGCAGGTTTTAATTACAAATTCTGTTCTACACTGAAAAATTTATTTCCTCCGCAAATAAGTATTTGTGGATTTACCCGTAGAACCGAGTTCAACTTTTGATTCATTCTGCATTTAGTACCAAGTCACTACACATGCTATTAAAAACTACATTAGTTAGTAACCATTTTTTCTAGTTCATTTCTAAAGTTTATTTTTTTTTTTTAATTATTTTATATAAAGAAGTTTTTGGTAGTAGACACATCAATTGCACATGTAAGTTGTTTATTCTATTTAAAAAGAGAAGATAAAATTATATACTGGAATACAAATTAAAATACTTCCCATGCAATAGTAAGCAGTTTTTTTTAAATTTATTTAGATATCCTTTTTAAAAGTATAATAATTATTATACTTAGCATATGTTAGTGTGCAATTGAATATATGTATGAATGAAAAGTAGTGTAAGTTTTATGATGAGAAGTGTGATGATGTAAAGAAGTCAGAACAAGATGTTTTTACTTTTATTGTTTATTTTGTATTATGTACATAGATTCATTATTTATAAAATGCATATATTTTTGAACTGATGATTTAAATTTTAGGTTATGATAAAGTTAGCTTACTCTTCGCTCTGAATATCCCTTCTCCGTAAAAGTGCATCTAGCAATTCGGGATGGCTGTCCATCATATGGATGTATACTTCATCTAACAATTCAGCAGACACCTTTTTAAAATAAATACAAAAAGAGAGAATGAGTAGAAGTAAGTAAAATAAACATAATTTCCAAACATTATTTTTAAAATATGAATTAATTTTTTATTAATGATATTTGAATTGAATCAAACTAATTAATTTTTCTTAAATGGTTAACAATATTTTATAATAATTCAGGAATAGATCAAGAGGATCTTTTTTCAAGTGTCCATATGTATAGTGATTTTTGTTTTTTGCAATGACTGCATTACTAGCAAAATTCTTTGGATGTTAAAATTAATACATCATTAATTCATTAGTTTCTGTAGAAAATAAAAATTGTGTTCAGTATATTAAAATTGGGATCATATATTTATTGTATTACCCACTGGAACACCTTATCACAAATTTGAATTTTATTAACCCTGTTACTGCTAACCATCTTGATCACGAAGCATTAACTATATCATCATCTGCTAGAGTTACAATCAAGATGTATTATGTAAAATCTAAGATTTAAATATTATATTGCTGCTTAATATCTACAGATATTAATATATAATATACCGTTAGAAAGCTAAAATTTCTCTTATTAATTACAATTTTTTTTAAAAGAAAACTATGTAAAAGTTATAGCTGGCGAACTAAAGTTGTCTCACAAAATCACATTAACATTACACACAGCTGACTAGTTTGTTTTAATTGTAGTTTAGGCTTGTGTTTGTGTTGTGTTCTGATTAATTTGAGTTTCTACTTTTCCTGTGAAAAGGTGTTGAACATGAGTGAATTGTTTAATTTTAATGCCAATTGCAATCATTTGAGTGAAATAGATGACTTAGTTGATGATGATTAATCAGTCATAGATTGTGACTTATTTAGTGATACGGGAGATGTGAATTCTGATTGTGACAAACTTTAGGAACTAGATTCTGACAAATGTAATAGAGAAACAGAAGTGCTGCAACTCTGCTACTGCAACTTGGCTTGTATGTATTAGGATGTATTCCCAGAGCCGATACTGGTATTGAGAGCAAATATCAGGTTTGACATCTTGGGATAAGAAATTGCCCTACCTCATAACAGTAGCCCATTTTCTTATTTTTATTTATCTTTAACCAAAGCAATATGAAATCTCTTGGGTTCAGAAAACAATGCTTATGCCCAAAAAACATAAGCTTGAAGAAGGATTCTGGGGAAATGAAAAAGTTTTCTAGATTTCAAAGATGGGCTAATGCTAATGTATGTGCATCAGTTAAATGAAAAAATGTATTTCCTAAGTAATAAACATGGGTATCATTGGGAGAAAATGTAGAACATTACTGACAAAATGATCACAGAAAAATGCTTTTCTTTCCTGAGACAATAGTTCTTATGCTGAAGATGCTGTAATCCAAAGCAGCTGTTTTGAGTATTGTGGTGGATACAGCATATGAAGAAAATTTATAAGATCCAGTAATAAATTCAACCCAGGTCCAAGTAGTAGAGATAAACATGAACTGGTACATCTCTCTGCTAACAAACTTTAGCTGTGTATTGTTTGTTCAAGCAATAAAAAATCAAGAAACCACTTTTGGTGCCTTGGTTGTAGTTCCGGATCAAATGATAATCAAAATATCGTGACATGGCTGCTGTTTAATTAGGCAGATCTGTTTTACTGGATTTAATAATCTCAACCACTCTCTTCTAATAGAGCAAATACATTATTGAATTAAGTCATGAGAAACTGAGCCATCTATAATTTTATGGGAAATGAAGGAAATGCATATTAGAAGGTTGAAACTAAACATCAAATTCATGTGTGTGTAACAGCTGTTTGGTAAGTTTGTTGATACAGAGATAGAAGATACAAATTATAAAGGAAGGCAAAATCTGGAATGTGTAAGACAGATAATTGTGGATATAGGATATAGTAAATGGGTTGGTTTAAAAATTAGTGCAGAATAAAATAAAATGGAGAAAAGCATCACACCAGTCAACTGACTGATGACAAATTAAAAACAATTATTGTTCATGAAAAGTAAGTATATTCACTACTGTTCATAAGTTACTTAGATGAAACCAGGCTTTGTTACTAAAATAAACTTATTTCAGCACCTTATTCCATTTTCACCAATAAAAATTGAACCTGTGATAATACTGTGAATGTTTCTCATGGTCATGTTCTTTCAATTCATTATCAAGATCTGTATGATAAGCATGAAACGTTAACCTTTTTGTAGACCAGAAATTAAATGCTACTGGCATTTTAATCTGGAAGATTATTGTCTAAGAGACATGCTTTATTCTTGGTAAGTAGACCATCGCTTAGTATTTTTACTGTTAATAGTGATGGTAAGACTGGGGCATTTTGATTCTAAACACTCCTAGTCTCGATATAAACACATACTCATCACTGGAAAATGACAGCCAGCTATTGCAGCAAAAAAGGAGTGGGTACTGAAATGATCTTAGTGGAGGTTATTTCAACTGCTAATTGTAGCAAATCTTGACTGTATAGAGTGACATTAATTTTTTCCGGTGCACAAGTTCATTCTAAGCACTGGTTCCTTTTTGAAACAGATGTTTTAATAATTAATTAATGAATTAACTACATAAATAAACTTAACTTAAAACAAAAACTCATTTCATTCAAATAATATTATATCAGTTTACATTCTGTAGTGTTTCAACTAACCCACTATTCTTTACTATAAATGAATATCTTACTGTACATAATGTCTTTATCTTGTATGTTTTTCTTTAGTTAGTATCTCTGCGTGTGACAAGATATCTTTCTTAAAGTTGTCTAAATTTTTTGTACTAGGTCACATAAATGTTAAAAGTGCAAGTTAGATCTCATGTTGCTTATACCACCTGCATCTTGCACAGATTTATATTTAATTATATTAATGATGCTTGATCTAACTGCTGTATTATATCAGACAATCATTCATTTGTATTGGTTGGAATTTTTTTTAATACTGGTATAAACATTGGTTGATGTGATTTTTCATTTAAGACCCCAACATTTTCAGTTTTTATAAATTAAAAAAAAAATTCATTTGTTATTAATTCATTTTCAATTCATAAATATTGTACTATGTTTAAATACTAACCAGGCTGTTCATTGTATAGTAACACTTTACAGAAGTTAAAGAGTAGTTAAAAATAATTATTTAAAAAATTGATAATATTTTTTAAACTTATAAATATTATTGGAGAGCTATAAAATCTGCTGAAATTCGGTAAGCTATAAATTACATAGACATATTTTTTAGTAATATAATATTTTAATGTAACAATGTTATCATGTCTCATGATTTAAAATCATAATATTAGACAAAAAAAAGAGGATAAAAACTATTAATCATAGTAATACATATATTTTAATAATTGTTAACATTGTTTTAGTAATCTTGGAATGTTTAATCTTGAATTAAAAAAAAACTTATATTTGAATTAGAAAAAAACTTATGTTGTTAGAGAGTTGAGGGTGTGCTTTGCCAAGTTTTGTTTTAGTGAGTTACTTTGAAGGTTCTAGGTTTTTGACCTTCCCTACCATAAATCAGATATTTTTTTAACGTTATTTCCCTCCTTCTTCCTAACTTAAAATACATGTAGTTCAGTTCTTTACTACTAAAAATTATAGGAAAAAAGTTTATTAAATTTTTATCCATAGTTGTTTTGATAAAATTCTAAATTCATATCATAAGTTATGTTTATTGTGGGCTGTCTAGGTGAATAATTATGAGTGTAAATAATAATAATTGGATAATAAGAATATTCTGTACAGTAGGGAATTAAGGTGCCCATTGTTGAGCACTGGTAAAAACCTTGTAACAATGGTTTAACATAAAGTGGGTTTGCTGCTGGATTTGAGAAACACCGATGAGGATGCCCTTTTACTATTTAAATAATTTTAGGGAAAGTTTTTTATGGAAAATAAGCATAATTATAATTTGTAACAAAAACATAATTAATTGTACTAGTAACACTAGTCAACATAAAATTTGTATCTAACATGTTACACAATTTTTCTCACTGTAATTTAGATGCTGATTTCAAATATGCTGCTATTGAAATTGTGTTACCACACAAAATGTTTTATGTAAATCGTAAATTTGTAAAAATTTTTTATAATACTCATTTTGATCAACTACTGGTTACAATTAAAAATAGTTTCTGTATTTTTACTTTTAAACAACTTGCATGCATGCTTAATTAAGGAAAAATAAATGTATCATGAGAAGTAGACACGTATAAATATGACTGTATGATACCATCATACAGACATCTGTTGTTGTCTACTACAGAGCTTAAAATCTAATTCAGTCTGGCTTCATTTGTCTATAATGTGTGTTGTTATTCACACAGTTATTAGTGTTTTGCAATATTTTCATTAATTTTTTACAATACAAAAGTGCTTTTTTTTGTTTTTATTTGCTACAATATGGCTGCTGCAAAACTTTTCATGGATGTTCAAATCATCCAGATAATTTTTGTTATATCTGTGGTAAATATATGCCTAAATTTCAAAGAAAGACTATTTCTGAATTGATAAAAAATAGCTTTTAAATTTTATTCTGTTTTTGCAGTCTGAGATCAAGATAAAATCTGGGGCACCTCATGTTATTTGCATATCATGCTCAGTAACTCTTACTGAATTGTTGAAGGGGAAATGACGAGCTATGCCATTCACTGTACCAATGGTTTGATGTGAACCTAAGGACCACTTTACTGTCTGCTACTTTTATATGACAAATATATTTGGATTTTCATTCATTGGAGAAGAGTTACCTATACCTCTATCACCATCTAATTCGACACTGCTAGAAAAATAATCTGAAAATAAAGCAGATGATGTTGAAGAATTTCTTCCTGTATCTGATGATAAATCTTTTCATTTAATTCAACAACATGAACTTAATGATTTAGTTGATGATCTAGTTCATGATCTAAATTTATCAAAGCAGCTATCTGAACTTCTGAGGTCAAGACTGCAACAGTGGAATCTTTTAGCAGAAAAAAACAAAAGTTATGTTTAGAACATGAAATAAAACTCTTTCAACTTATTTTACTATGAAAAATTTATTGTGAGTTTCAAGTATTTGAAATTCAGCATAGAAACTGCTTAAGAAATCAACTTTTAATGATAAACTTAGCGAATGTGAACTAGCTACATGGAAGTTCTTCATAGACGTGTTGGTGGTTTTTTTAGCCTAGTCAACAGTAAAGATGAATACTATGTTTTTTAGGTTAATATGCTGTTAGAAAACTGCAAATGTTTAGGAAGTAAAAAAAATGAATATAATTAAAAATGTATTTCCTACACTCCCACCTAGACGTTTTTCCTGAAAATTTGGGCTGTCAGTGATGAGCAAGGAGAATGTTTCCATCAGGATATTTTGACTATGGAGCATCGGTATCAAGGAAGATGAGACTCTGGAATGATGGGCGACTATTGTTGGTTTTTGTTTTGAAAAATTGATAAAACATCATACCAGTGAAAAGGTTGGTTAACATATTTTAAAAATTAAAGGTGAGACAATTCCAATGATTTAAACAAATTTTAAATAAATACAAATAAATAATTTTTTTTAAATATTTATTTCACAGTGATTATGGATTTTTTTGGTAATAAATAATTTGTATAGAAAAAACATGATGCATACACAAATTCTGATAACAGTTTAAATTCAGCACCCAAAAACTACTTAATATATCACCATGTTCAATTCCAGAACACGAAAAAAAAAATCTTTTTTGTTGACTAGTGTACTTAAAATAAATAAATAAATAAAGTAAATGTACTTCATCATCAATGTAACTCTCATACATTGTTTGTTTTATCAAATGAATATTATTTGCAATCTTGCAAAAAATACTGTTATAGGTAGATGTGATTCTTTTGACATTCTGAATGTCTGAAGATATCATACATAGCTTTGTTGATTCAGAGTCCATAGGAAGAGGTGTTCCTTGTTTTTGAAGTAATATTGCGCTTCACGTTAAATATAATCTTCAACCTTTAATCTCAATTTTAATACATTTATTTGTATTAAGATCAACAAAATGATCTTTTATTCAAAGATGATCAACTAATAAATAATATACCATAATGGAAAAGATGCTAATTTGTAGAGATGCAAGAAATAAAGGTACATAGAAAAAAAAAGAGAAGGTACGTTGAAATAAATGTACCAAGTATTTCTTTTTAATAATTGGGTTTAAATGTAAATCTTGAAAGGCTAAGAATCTTACCAATGATTATTATGCGTTATCTTTGTTTCAGTTTAGCTGATGATTGAACTTCAGCAGTGGAATTAGAGAAAGGAACTCAATCATGTAGTGGGATTATGGAAGGCACATGTTTTGAAGTCTGTTACGAGATTGCAGGGAGAAAAGTAAAGAAAAAGGGTGTAGTCAAGAAAATACACAGTATTTTCTTGACTCATTTTCTGATTTTCACTCATAAGAAAATAATCATGTGGATTACATTCAAAGGATACTAATGACAGAAATAAACAATGGAATAAGTTAGCAATCTGAACAATTGTAGACATTCTTTGAAATTTATGTTATGTTTTTCCTTTCATAATTTTTTTTTACCCTATTTATGTCTGTGTATATAATTGGTTAGACACATTCTCTACACTGATGAAATTCTGTTATTACGATAATAAAAATATCACATGTCTGTGGCTGGGAAACAATTTCAAGGAGTCATTAGCAATAGACTGTAACCTGTTTCATTCTGATCTTTAACTGGCTATCTCCAATATGAAAAGCAAGTATTTATTCTCTGCACCAGACTATGATACAAAACTGTAAATTATCTGTAATCAGCCAGCTTCAGTTCTTGCTTCCCAGTTATTCTATCATGCTTATAACCAGTTAATCTCATGGATAAGAGGCAAGGGTTTTTTTCCAATAACATTTTTTATTCAGTTGTATTTTGATTGTTATCCTACCTTTAAATTATCTGAAAAAAAATTAATTCATGATAATTGAATTATCCAATTAAAAAATATTGTTATTACCTGATAAAGTTCTTTGAAGCTATCAATAAGACAACGAACAACATTGATTGCATCAGCTCTTTCTTCTGACCTCTCGGCACTCATTTCATCTTTAAGCGATTTATTATTGGAACAACTATGCAATATGTTTGGAGCAAAGAGTGTCGCTAGGTTATTACTATCCATTTTGTTACCTACAGTCCATTGACCTGTAAATTTATGACCGACTTAGAAATGATTAAATAAATTTGATTAGGAGTATAACTTTTATTTGTTATTAAAAAATATTTTGAATGATTCTTGCTAAACTAGTATTGTAAATACTCATATATATGAAAAGAACTGCCTTATTTTTTTGTTACTTTTACATTTTATTTTTAGTTTTTACTTGAAAAATATTTTTCATTTATGTTTCAAATAAACAAGAGTGATGTAGTTTTTCTTTAAATGTTTATATTCTTGAATATAGTGTTTTAGTAGATATGTAGTATTATTTGGGTAGAAATATACAGATATTTTAATCTAAATGATTATTTACAAAACAGATTTACAGTTTATTCTTTACTGTAATATATTTTCAGAAATAGAAAGAGATTCCATCAAAAACATGATCACAGATTTATAAATTTATTAAGAAATATAAACCACATTTTACAATTAATCATACTGATACATATGGGTTGTGATTGAATGAAGAAAAACTAGTAACTTACAAAAAATACACATTGAACCCATGTCTATCACAAACACAGACTGAAATTCAGCTAAAATCAAAAAAATCACTTACAATGAACAACTCTCATGAGATAGCAATACACAAAGAAACTAATTATCAAAAAATTCTGGTTTTGGTTCTGAAAAAATATTGGCCAAAAACACTTGGATCTTAGAAAACACAAATTCATTGCTTCTTAAATAGAGCTAGGTCTAATGTTACTACTATTCAAAACGGTATGAGATTAACCTGTTAAAATAGAATAAACTTTTATACTTTATAAATACAATTAAAGGATTTTCCACTTTGTTTCAAAAGCATGGTTTTTTTTAATATTTTGTCTCTTTTCAAGTTATTATTTGTTATAAAATCATAATTTTTACTAATGTAAAAATTAGTTTCAATTTAGTAAACTAGTTAAACTTTAATAAGATGTTGGAACATGTAGACTATCGTAAAGCATAAGTGGAATTTAAAGGATAAATTGTAAAACTGGTTTTTACTACAAGGAAGAAGATTTATATTTCATTTGAGATATAATTTGGTTACTCCAGTAGTAAATCTGTAACTATACATCTTCTTTTTTTTTTTAAATTTACATAAATAATAAATATTTATCTGCAGAAAAAATAAAACTAATAGTAATAATTATGAAAAAATAATAGTTCTTTGTAGTAGTATTAATAACAATAGAGGTAGTTTACATTTTCTGTTTCTAGTATTAGTGCTGAATTTTTATTGCAGTCACAGTGAAATTATTTATTTATATATTATATTATCACTAAAATAAAGTTTTGCTTTTTTCTAGTTAAAAATCACAGACCCTAAATACCTAAAGTAAGATTATTGTGTCATGACAATCAAATTCACACATTACTTAAATTTGTGTAAGGAAATTAAAAATTTTGATTTAGTAATTAGTACAAAGAAATGACATTTTTGTAAAATTACCTGAGCTGTCTTTCTGATCAGTAGAGTTATATGCTACAAGTGATAGTAGATTAAGTAACGCCCACAAGGTATCTCTGTTAGGCACAGGCAGTAGAAATATGAGGTTTTGTAATGCCTCTTGTTGCAGTCTTCTATTTCGTATCCCTGTTGATCATAAAAATTATTATAATAAATAGTAATAATGCAGAATAAAGGAATTTATTGTTACTCTTTATTTTTTTTAGTAAGCGCTACAAGCAAATATTTATAGATGCAAAGATAAAAATACAAGTTTCTCCTTCAAATCTGTTCACAATTTTCATGATTAAAGACTATTAAGAAAATGAGGAATAAAGTAGGTATTGTTGTTGACTTTTTTCCAAGCTAAATATACTGTTGCACATCAGGATAGCAAAGTTGCTATCGAAAGACAGTGATGTATAATTTACAATCATATTTTCATTGAATTCAATCATAAGGACTTCATTATGGAAAGGAAACTCTGATTGGCACGTCTTGTAGTCTTGTAATTCAAATCCTATTTGTATCACAGTTATAAAAAAAGTCTTCTTTAACAAAATTTGTTTAATTTAAAACTAATTAATGCAACCTTTTCACATATGGTTTCCCTACGGGTTTACTATACCTATACTCATTGTAGCAGTATCAATAACAGATCATATGATAATTTATGAAATTTTAATTGCACAAGTAACTACTTATATTACAATACAATAAAACTAATACTTATGAGGCTTTTAATGATTGAAAATGTTAAATGGCCACCAATTTGAAATTTTCAAAGATAGAATATTAAGTTGTATTTTTCTTGTAAAAGGTGTCAGGTGCATTTGCACAAAATTTCATTAAAATATATGAATTCATTCTAAGATATACATTTTTATTGAAAATAACAAAATTGTCTTTCTATATACATAAATATATTAACTTGTGCAGTATATAATACATATATATATATTCGTTTTCTCTTGCTAGTAGTTGAAAATGTAAGATATCAGTGGCAATGGGGATTCGCCTTGCCAAATACCAAAAAAGTATTATTCTGAAGCTTTATTACAATAATATAAATATATATATATAGGTTTATATATACATATGCATGCGAGCACACACACACACTACTATGCAAATCAATCAAAACACAGACGTTATTTAATAAAAAGTAACTTCACTTAGAAAAAAGTACAAACCTGTTCAATTTTTGAATATCTAGTAATTAATATATTTTTCTTTATTCTTAAACACTTGATGTACACAATTTTGCTTTTATTCAACAAGTGTAATACACATTTTTTTTATTTCGTCATGAAACCATATCAGTATTATTGCTTTAATGAGGTCAATTTTTGTGGTATAATTCATTTTTGAGAGTTGTTTTGTGACTATTATTATTAATATGTGATTTTCAATTAGGTTTAAGTTTGGGAAATTGTCTGGCTACAGGAGCCATTTAATGTTTCATTCTTTGAAAAATTGTTCCACTTTTTGACAGTATGGCATGGTGCCAAATCTTGTTGGAACACTGTTACCTAGTGGGAATTTGTTTTGAAGTAGTGTCAGAACCCTTTCCTTCAGAATTTTGATATACGCATCAATTTTCAACATACCAACTACTGGAAGAAATGAAAAGGCCTTCAAATGTGAATCAATCTCAAAAACCTTTTTTTTTCTAGGGATGTCTATCTGATTGTTGGATAGGAGTTGATGATGTATATTTTCATCTGATGCTTTTGTTAAAAATGAATCAACTCATCCCTGAACTTAAAAAGTTTGACCTCGGAAAATATAACATTTTTCCAGTCTTCTTTGGGCCACAAAAACCTATTTTAACACTTACCTGATGTTAAAAATTGCTTTTTAACTAGGCGATGAACTTTCCATCCAGCTGCAAGAAGTTAGCACCTAACATTTGTTACGTGTAAATCTGTTTTGCTGACTGCTAATTCTTGATTTAAATACACAGCAGATAATTTTGGATGAAGTTTACTTTTTCTCACTAAAACTGATCCAGTACTGTAGTAGTTTTTCTTTTACATCTACATTTGTTTTTCCTTTGAGGTGACAAGAAACCAGTTTCTTTAAACTGTTTTAAAATAGCAGTCCTGTCCCTAGTCCAACTCCATACGTAGACGCTATTTGTCATTACATCATACTGGTATGGTCAGAAAGAGAAATAATTTTCAAAAGCAAAATAAGTTTTGTAGTTTTGCCCATTATTATATATTCAAGACCCACAAAACAAAAAATTACAAAAATAAGATTTTGTAATAAAAAATGAAATAAACTTTCACAAAACACTATTTATAACATGAAAATTGCTGAATATCCAAAAAGCAATAACCTCACATTACACAGACACAAAGAAAGGATGTGGTCAAGCAGTATAGCCACATCATAAAAATAAACAAAAACTTCCCTGTGTTTGGATTAATGCATGAAGTATTTCTCACTTAACTATGCTTTGTGAAATTTTGTGGTCATCACATACTGTATGTACCTTCCCCTTTGTCACAAGCATTGTAGTTGAGTGCAAATTTCCCACTGGTTTTTAGGTAGAATGTTTTAGATACCATCCTCTAATATACTTAACATAAAAAGCCCAACTATACAATTTTTTTAATATATCATTCTTATAACAAGTTAACATCTGTCTTAACTACTTAAAAAAAGGATATAATAAAAAACCAAAAATGGATACATGTATAAAACTAACTTTGAGTTTGAATAAAGGCAGGATACAGGTCTTTACATAAAAGTGAGTCTGGCAGATCTCTGAAGTATTCTTTCAGTAATGTTGCTACATCATGAGGACATAACTCCAAATCAAGAGAAGCTTCTTTCCCACAGTCAAAATCTTCTCTTAACTATTAAAATAAATAAATAAATAAAAATCGCAATGGATTATTGGTTTTACAAATAACATTATTTATTGAGCATGCAATACATTTTTTACATTTATAAAGGCAATATATTTAGAATAAATTCTTAATCAAACAGGATAATGCAAAATAATCTATTAAATAAAAAAGAAACGAGCGTCATTAAAATGAGTTACTTGAGCTAGTAAAAAAATGTCACTTTACCTAAAAAAGAACAAGGTCATCTCTATCAAACAAGATTACATTTCTATTTTCATGTAGCTCGACATTAAAGAAATTGCCTTGTTATGTTTTTTTCATTTTCAATAAGTTATTTACCCGTTTATAAGATCTTTACTACAATTTATTTAAAATTAATTAAAATTTTATTGACAACAAAATTATTGTTTTTAAACAATTCCTTTTAAACCTTTGGATCCCGAGCGTCTGCATATGGCCCACCGAGCTGGTCAAGTGGGTAACTCGTCATCGCAAATCAGCTGATTTCAAAGTCGAAAGTCTTCTGATAATAGATTACATAACAAAAAGCAGCAAACATTTCCAGTGTTTTTTGTGATTATGACCCTAATAAGAAGTACCTATAGTACAAGGAGCTCCAGTCACAATTCCTATCTCTGCTCTGTAGAGAATTAAATTCTCGACAATGTTAACTACAGATTTTTTTTTTATTTAATGGTAAATTAACAAAGTTATTTTATTCCAAACCTAAAAAAGTATATTTTCCGACAAAGGTTTTCGTATTTTACCCTGTTTTTCTTAAAACTTAAGTGAGATTGAGAACTTATATTCAATTTCTTAGATCAAAAATCAAAACTTTATTCTAGTAAGGTTCAAACAACATCGCAAATCAGCTGATTTCGAAGTCGAGCGTTCCAACGTTCAAATCCTAGTAAAGACAGTTACTTTTATACGGATTTGAATACTAGATCGTGGATACCAGTGTTCTTTGGTGGTTGAGTTTCAATTGATCACAAATCTCAGAAATGGTAAATGGTTTCCTGAGACTGTACAAGACTATATGTACATTCATACATAACATCTTCTGAATACCTTACGGTGGTTCTGGAGGCTAAATAGAAAAAGAAAGTCCATATATATGGATATTTGGGTATCTGCTTAAAATCCGAACGTCCGTTCTTACGGAGGTTGGTATCTGCTAAAGTCCCATCTCTGAATTTTCAAACAGTTACTTTGTGTATAATAGAAGAGAATAGTATACTTATTAGATATCAAAAATATCAGGAAAAACGATCTTTCCATATATGTTAATATATTACATATTCGATGCATCAATTTGATCGGAATTTAGTTGGCTGCAAAAACATAATTATGTTGGCCTTGTCTATCCGATTGACTGTGTTGTTTCTTCGTAGCGCTGTCAACTGTTCTATGTTAATAACCAACTTTGCTCGTGTTTTGCGCTATTGTTTATGCGTCTTAAGTTTCATGAACAAATAGTTTATATATATATTTTTTTAATTTATAAAAAATGAAGCGGGTACATTCCCTTCTTAGTGTAAATACTATTACAAGAATAATTTGAGAATGATTGAGCAAGACAGTTTTTCTAGTGAACACTTTTCTCAACAGAAAGTGAGGTACCGGATGAAAGCTCATCTTTTATTGATGATCCAGATAAAAATCCACCTTTATATGTGCTAAGTGCAAAAAAAATGTACATACAAAGTATTTTCCACAACACAAATGCTAGAATTAACTCTTCCTCAAACATTTATGTACCGTATAATTATTTTTTATAATATTTAGGTTACGTGTTTTTGCATTAAAATAAAACTGTTCTTATTATTGAAAAATTATGTTTTGTGTAAATATTTTTCAATAATGCTAAAAATTGTGTTGGGTTATAAATAACATTTTTACCTAACTTGACGAAGGCCTCCCCACAAAACCGAAAGTGTGTTAATATACAAAAAAATTTCTGACTTATTTATTGAAATAATTCAATGAAATTTGGTGTGTGTATTCATTTTTAATTGAACTTTTATAATATATTTTTTTTTTGCATTATGTATTAGTACCCTACTTAATATTTTAGAGTAGTTAATAGAAAAAAAAACATAAGAATTTGTTAATAAATAAATGAGTTCTGAATTTTTTAGCAAACCGCTGCAAAGGTGCTAAATTATAGCAGGACTTTTATGCAGGTAGCAGAATAATAAACCCTGGAATTTTATGGAAGATATCTATCAAAAATTTCTGGGAGCCAAAGGACTAAAAATGCCACAACTCTGGCTGCAAAATCACTGACAAGCAAACTTTGGCCGAATTGACATAATTTCCCCTTTTGAGTTATCTAAAGTGAAAGTAGATTAAAAAAGAAAACAGGTGAGATAACTTCAGCAAACATTCAAAAAGAGTCAAGTTATCCCTTATATTCCCTTATTATCCCTTATATTCAGGTAGCAGAGGAATTTAATTTCTTTTCCAATATTTCAAACAACATTAATAATGATCCATTTCAAGCAAAGCTATTCATCCTGAATGGTTTTGTTAATGAATCAGTATTTTTCTTCCCTGCAGACATCTAGCAAGTTAAAATTTGTATTTTAAGTATAATGAGCAAACATTAAAAGAGCATTTATGAAATTTCTGCTAGTATTTTAAAAGAAGTAATGGACAGAGTTATTATCCCACTGAAAATTTAATTAATGAATTTTCAGCAACTGAATATTTCTCACCTGCCGTAAGACTTCCATTGTTATATGTAAGAATTAATTTTTGGAACACGATATTGCTGATTAATATTAACAATTAATGAAATCAGCCTTACCAGCACATTGATATGAACTCAAAATCTTTCGGGTTACTTGAAAACCATCATCAGGAGATAAAATTATTATTAAAGTCAAAAATTTAAAAGATCACAATTAAAACGTAAAGCGATCACTTCTGTCCGGTCCTAACAGTATACTGAAAGAATATACGTGTACTCTGGCAGATTAAAATGAAATCAAACAGAACCATGTTATCAGAGATATTACATTAAATTATTGCTTCTTTATATTTATATTAAGTATGTTTTTATTTAAGTTATATATCGTTTTTAAAAAAAAATTATCCATTAATTAAATTTTTATTATTGCAGTAGATATTTGGATATTTTTCCAAATTATAAGTATTGTAATATTTATAAGAAATATCTCAGTTTTTCATGAAATTATTATAATTGTATGTATGACCCTATTCTATGTTTGGCAAAGTTTGAGTTTTCTAGTTTATTATTTTTAATGCTATTATAATGCGCTCTTTTGCATGTGTAAAAGATTTGCGATTCCATTTGCGGAACTTTCATTTTTATACCTCTCATTAGGAAAGGTGGTAATTTTAAAAGTCTAGACTAATTTTGTTACTATTCATGTTTTCTAAAGTATTCGAAAAAAACTGACAACGCAGTTCTAGGGCTTTTCTGTCACACAGCTTTTGTCTGATGCACGGCTAACAACCAGCTTAATTAAAAATAGTTATCATTTTATTTAAATATAATATTTTTTGTTTAATTCTAACCAAAGTGCGCACACATACCGTATTTCATTTGAGTGATACTAGCAGCCACTTTAAATAATTTTTTATCCTTAAAATATTATTCATTTATTTAATTTTACCATTCACCTATGACGTCATGACATAGTGGCCGACTACAACAGCTGTACGTCAATACTACACTAGTGCTCATTGTGGTATTATTGATGCAGTATATCTAGTTAGTTACTAGTTTAGAGTATTTTTGGGTTGGGAGTTTGATTTTGGAAACATTTTTTTCTGGAGATTTTTTAATTATTAACAAATGTGTTTAAGAAATATAAAACCTTAATTAGGCAAAATTTCAAAATGATGACCTTGCTCAACAGGTGACCTTGTTGTACAGCCTCACCCCCTTGACCTTTTAGGTTGAAATTTAATGGCATCAATGCTCCATATACAAAAGTAATCTGACCAAGATTGTCAAAATTGGTCGAGTAGTTCTGCAGATGAATGTGAACATATATAAAACTTTCTTAAAACTCAAATAATTAATCAACATACTGACCACTGTGCCAATTAAACTCAAAAAACAACTACTTAACCACCAAACACAGCAAGAGAAAACCCATGTGTTTGCTGGTTAAGTTGTTGTTTTTTAATATATATATTATATTTATATTTAATAAATCAACCCTGAGTATAGAATAATTAAAATAGGATGATTTACCTTATTTCATTACAGAAACGGAAGTGCTTTCGCGAACTTGATTCGCATCATCAGCTGCATACATTTACATATATATAATATATATTACAAAAAACATCATAAACCTGCAATTCATGATAACATGCCACTTATTCACCTATAATTTTATGTTAAAAATAGTTTTAAACTAATTAAATTTTATTAAAATTTTTTTAAATTAAATTTAACTTATTGTACTTTAAAATCTTATTTAAAACTTTTATTTAAATCTAAATTTTTTAAAAATTGTAAACAAAAATAAAAACCATAAAATATAAAAAATTGCTTAAAATGATAAATATTAATCAATTAAGTTAAAATTCAAATGTAAAAATATAATTAAAACAAAGATAAAAATTAAAACTTTTAAAATAAAAACAAAATCTTAAGTAAAGCAAAATCATGTACCAGCCATTTCACTGAATTTACTTTACTATTTTATCATGGATTGCAAGTTTATGATGTTTTTTGTATTAATATATGATGTATATATAAATGTATGTATGGATAATGTATGCAGCTGATGATGAAAGCACTTTCATCAAGCTTTCAAGTTCATGAAAGCACTTGTGTTTGTGTAATGAAATAAGGTAAGTCATCCTATTACAATTATTCTGTTCTTAGAGTTGATCTTATTAAATATATTTTAATTGTATTGGTACAGAGGAGTATTGTTATTAAAAAAAAATTCTTTAAAAAAAAATATATATATATTAATTTTTTAAACATATTGTGTGTGTTGAATTATAATTAGTATTTATAAACCACCAGATAACACACAAAAAAAGCAAGAATGATCTTACCTTCAATCTAATAAGGTCTTTTCAAATCCTACAGATTCATCATCAGTTATTAAAATACCTTATCATTAGCATTAAGCTACTTTGTCAACCAAGTCATGACTGATTAGAACTATTAGTCAGATGTTAAAATTTTATTCTACTGGCCTACCAATTTAAACAGATCATTCTGCTCAAAATTTACCTGGTGGCTACTAAATAGAAACTTTTATATATTTATAAGTATAATATTTCTCCAAATGCTCCAGTTTGTTTATAACATTAAACATTTATAATATTTTAAGATTATTTACTAAATCTGTAATTTTATGTCCATTTAAAATCAAGTTATCTGCCGTATTTGAAACATTTTTCTTTTTATTTTTAAATGCTCTTAGATGTTACGAGAATCTTGCTTTAAAAGAGCTATCAGTTTTACCTATATATGGCATCACAGTCTGTACATTTAATTCTATATATGCCACTTAAGTTAAATCTATCAAAAATATATTTGTTATAACTAAAAAATTTTTTCAAAATATTATTTACAGGGTTATACTTGTATGTAATTGTATATTGTTTTTTATATTGTAAATATCCACTATTTTATTTGTGTTTGTGTTTATATAATTGTATAAAATATATTTTCTATCATAACTTTTAGAACCATTCTGATCATTTATGTGTGTAGCTGGTGGTTTATAAATACTAATTATTTACATATATATATAAGCTTTATTAAATAAACCACCTGTTACAGAATATTAAGATAAGACATATCTTAACTTAAATTTTTATGATTCTTGAAATAAAGACATTATTTCAATGTTGACTGAGGATACAGTATCCTGCACAAGTACTATCATGAAAAATTAAGGTAAGATATGTCTTTCCCCAATATTCTGTACTGGGTGGTTTTTTAATAGATATTAAATTTAATTTAATAGTACAGAGGAATAATATGAATCTTACAAAGATTAATTTCAGTAAAATAATACAGAGTGGCACAGGGAAACAGGAAATTTTGAAAGTAGTAGTGGCAGCCCTGAGAAGCTGATAAAAAGCTGGTGGCAGTGGCACCCTTCTGTGCAAAACTAACTGCCATTTAGTAATCTTGGACCTGTGGGTCGGTCGGTACACAACATGTATTTGCAGTGAAGGCTGTTTACAAGAATGGTAACAGTGTGACTGCTGCTCAACGGGAATTCCAATGTCATTACAATTTAGGATGTCATGGTGCGTACCAACTTGCCACGCCATCAAAACATGGGTTGAGGATTTTGAGAAGATGGGTTCAGCTTTAAAAAAAGAAATCGCCAGGAGGTCAACAAACCCCAGAAAACATTGAAGCACTTTGGGCTTCAATTGGAAGGAGCCCAAAACTATCGGCAAGGAAACACACAGCAGCATTGAACCTAAACCAAACAACCATCAGCCATATACTCCACAGTGATTTGCAGTTTTACCTGTACAAAAATCAAATTGTACAGGAACTGAAACCATCAGAATACATAGTGCGACAACAGTTATGTAATAAAATGATTGAAAAGATTAACGACCCCAATTTTGTTGACAACCATTTCATGTTGGATGAAGCACATTTCCATATCAGCAGGTATGTAAACAAGCAAAATTGCAGATATTGGCCAGCTGAAAACCCAATCATTTACACAGCCAAAAGGTTACAGTTTGGTGTGCCATATCAACACGAGGTGCAATTGGGCCTTACTTTTTCAAGGATGAGAGAGGAATGCAACGACAGTAATTTCTGAACGATATGATCAGAACTTCAGAACTTTCCTGATCTTCATAAACCTTGGTTTCAGCAAGATGGAGCCTGGCCCATACTGCATCAATGGCAGCCATCGACAGCTTGTAATCATGCAATTTCACAGACTGACTTGTAAATGTGTGATTTTTTCTTGTGGGGCCACCTCCAAAGTAAAGTGTACACCCCTCGCCCAACAACGATTGCTGATTTGAAAATGAGGAGAAGAAATCACTGCAAGTCTCATTGATGTGTTTGAAAGTGCCATGCAAAATCTCAACATTGCTTCCAGGAATGTTTACGTTTGAATGACCATCATATTACGGAAGTTGTTTTTAGAAATTTAAAATTTTTTTGTTTTGGGACCCTTAATGGCATGAAAAATTTACTTTTTATTTTCAACAATAAAACTTGTAAATTCATTTTTTTTTTACTTTTATGAGAGTCAAGATTTCCCATTTCCTTGTACCACTCTCTCTCTCTCTCTCTCTCTCTCTCTCACTCTCTCTCTCTCTCTCTCTATATATATATATATATATATATATATATATATATATGAAGTAATGAGTATTACAATAAATCCATTTCATTTAGTATTTCTTCTAAATCTTTTCTTGTTTTATGAAATAATAAAAAAATGTTAGCTGAAAAATGTTATAACTTTTTTCTTTTAAATTATATAATTACCTGCCGAACTCTTTTTTTTGATGAACTCACTCTGAATATACCTAAAGTATGTAAGCCATGCATCTCCAGATGCCGTAAACAGGTCATAACAATGTTTGGTACACCTCCTTCAGGTGCTGATAAATCCTGAGTTGAACCACATGAGAGACTGTCTAGTAGACCTGGCATACTCAATGTTGGTGATATTAAACTCTCACAGGATCCTTTCTGAAACACAAACACAAATTACATACTTTATTTAAAATTAATTTGTACAAATTACATTTTTTATTAAAATTAAATGTTTTTTATGTAAATATTTTTTTCTTTTTTACTTAATTTTTTTTATACAACTCATTCTACTCATATATTTTATCCCCTTTTTTACTTATTACATTTAAATAATTATAAATGTAATAAATTATGTAGATTATATATTATTTACATTATCTATTATGTAGATTAATACCTACATAAAAGCCCATGGATTTATTAATATTAGAATTTTCCTAACTTAAATGTGCCAATTCTGTTATAAGAGCAATAAGAAATGATGAAAGTAGATTTAAGATATTCATTTTATCTAATATCCTGTACAATTCATGTACTCTGTAAGTTATTTACATTTAATTAATGATTTAACAGTGAAATAGTTTTTAAATTTACATTTATAATTTGCTAAAGAAGTGACAGCAGTTAAACAGCCAAATAATAAATTGTGTAGAGCATAACTTGTTATTCAAAAAACCACACATTTAAAATTTAAAAAAAATCTGGATTAAAAGTATTCACTAATGTGAATGAAATTATTATATGAAAAGATGTAATGAAGTTCTGCCTTTTATTTAATATCGATTAGTGTTAAAAAAGATATTCCTTCCTCCGAAACCAACATAATTAAAAGAAGGATAAACAGTGTAATATAGAAACTTAGTTACCTATTGGTTTACTTTCAAATTAACTTCTGCTGGATAACTTCTAAATTGGATTAAAATCATAATAAAGAAACAGTTGATTCATTAAACAACATCCGCTTCTGATTGGTGACTGGTTAAAATGAGTAAGCTTTTGATTGGTTGAACACATCTATTGTAATGAAAATTTGTTTCATAATAGCCCTGGATTAAGATACAAGTTCCAGCTGCATAATTCAAACTTATACAGACGTAGAAATATATATTTTTTTAAATATTCAGATCAATCCAGCTCAAACAAGCATACATGCATAACAAGCTAATTGTGCCTTGTATTAATAGAATTGTAGAATAAAAATTCTATGAAAATTCCTGTAGCTTGGTTGGTCATTTTATTGGCTGTAATTCCGACTGATTTTTTTCACGGTAATGGATATTTTAGGAATTATGTGATGTGTATCATCAGTAATATAATAATCATTATATTTATATTTATCTTGTGTCGTTCCTTTTTTTTCTATATCTTTTAAAAGATAATATTTTATATTTATTCGTCTTTTTCTTTTTTTTGTAGCACAATTTTTAGAATATGAAGCATACTTATAATCTTTTTTTTATACAAGTTTTTTTTCAAGTATTAATTTTGTACACTTTTTATATTATTTGGATTAATTTCTTTAGTGCTTTGTACATTAAGTGAATAAAATTTTGTTTGCCTCTTTACTATTACTGCACACTTCGTTTTTCTTTTTTTATCTGCCTGATAACATCCGCAGTCTATTCATATATTATCCTCTATTTTCTTGTTTTTACAGAAAATAAGCCAGATTGTTTTTATAAGAAGTAAATTAATAATTAATTAAAAATTGAAAATGTTTACTTTAAAATTACTCTGTAATTATTCTTCCAGAAGAACTTTCAGAGGTAATTTATCGAACTTTTTCTGATTGGAGTTATTAGTAGCATGTTTTTTGTAGTGCCCATCTAAAAAAGGTTAGGAAATCTGTATAGTAGCTGAATTACTTATTCAATCTATGTTGTTTTTCATTTGATGATTTGCTTTGTAATTTTTGAAATTTTGTGTGGTTGTAAATTTCATGTTCTTTAAATGTGTTAAAATTAATGCCATCACTATCGTTTATTTGGTATATTATATTTCATGATCTTTATTAATTTTTTTATATGTCGATTTCTGTTATTGTAATGTTGAAAGCCACTCACTAACATTCTTTTGAAAATCTTGTATTGCCTGTTTTATTTTTAGTGATTCTTTTTTAATCATTAAACTGTTATAAGACTAAATTTTTGCAACAAAACTGTTATGTTGTAAGCAATGTTACACTGCATATACTGACTGTTACTAAACAGGTCTAGTATAATATAATTAAGTACCTACAGTAGACAAATACTTAATAAATTAGGTATTTAGCTATAAAAATACTAATTTACAGTAAGTTTAAATTTTAATTTGCCATTTTATTAAAACTTTAATCTTGATGATCATATGGTGAATTAGTTTCTGGTAAAATTTAATGAAAATAAGGGGGCTGTAAACTATTTTTCAATTATGGAGGCAAGAGTAGTCACAGATTCCAGTTTATTGGCAATTAATGATGAATAAATCCAAAAGTTTTCCAGGAAACAAAGCTAGAAGGAATACGTTAAATCAAATTTTATTCATGTAAAATTTGACGAAAACAACATTATGTTATTTGAACAAATATAATATGCAAAGGTTTTCATAAAAATCTAGTTAGTTTCAAAAATTTTCTATAGTACCTCTTAAATAACTGATCAACAATGAAACACTAAAATATTTAAATTTAGTAATTGCTCCTTCTGCAAAATGATCTATTTTTAGGTGAGATCACTACTTGGGGTATGCAATAAGCCACTATGAAAATAATTGTAAATAAAAATTAAATGACCTCCATTAATAATCTGCAATGATTGTCCATAGATTTTTAGATTGTTTTTTTTTAATGGTCTTTAAAATGTTGTGTTGCAATCTAACCTTCTATTTAAAATCTTCAGTGACCTGCCCATATGTACTTGGAGTGTGTGATCTCATACTGGAAAAATAATCATTGTGATATAGAAGCATTTAATTTTTCTATGTTTAATGGTTGAAAAGTAGTTTAAGGGTTTCCATATTACATAATTATTTCCATAAAAAAAATTAATAAAATTAAAATAGGCTAGATATCTAAGACTAGAGAAAACTAAAATTCTTTCTTAAAGCCCTCTTCACAAGCATCATTTTTACTGTACATGAATGAAATGAGATTAATCTCAGAAATATAAAGTGGAGTCAAGTATACAAAATTGAAAGAGGGGTCTAGGTATGGTGAAGTACACAAGTTCCTTTCACAATAGTGCAAAAGAAAAAAAAGCATTGTGTCAGAAGAGTTGTGTCTTATGACATGGTTAAAAAAAGATTGGTTTTATAACATTAAAACATTTGCATTTTGTTTGGTTATTATTGTTTTTAAAATTTTAAGTAGAAAATCTCTAGGAACTACTGAAAATTATGCATATAAGTATTCTATTTTCAACCTGCTTTCTGGTTATTATCATTTTTAATGTTTTAAAACTTCATTAAGTGATACATTAGAAGACAATCTTTTATATAAATTTAAGAAGAGAGTTCTAATTGTTTTTTTTTTGAAAGCTTTCTGATGTAAGTTTCAGTGTTGTGAGCATTTAAAAAATTGCTATATCAGCTTCCAATAAAGGTAGGAAATTTCTTTTGAAATGTACGAAAATATGGTACATTTTTAATTAACTAGATGATGAAAAAAATTGTGAAGGAAAAGAAAGTTCTATTAAAATTACTTGTTATTTGATCTTGTTTTATCAACGAATGTAGCTGTTCTACAATTAAACAATTGTAGAGACCATTGCAAGATCTGTACTACTTTGTATACAGTCTGAAAAGATTACAGATGCTGTGGAAGAGTGCAGCGGCTTCACTAAAATGTACAACAAAATGTAAAAACTTTGTACTTGTGTAGTTTTTACGCTTTGAAATACTGTGAAGTGATTGTATTCTTCTGTAATAGGTGGTCAAGATTCCCTCTGGTTTTAATGAAAATTGTTTCCTTCACATCCCATAATTAATTGAAATTATTTAATATATTTGACAATTCTGTTGGAGGTACATACTGTTATAGCAAAGTGAAAAAACCTCCATACCTTTACAGAGAGCTGAAATGGCAATTCTTAAAATGGCTAACATTTTGAAGCAGATGATCACAGAATAAAAAAGTATAGATTAAACTCTGTTTCTAAATATACTTAAATATTAATTTTTTATCTAACATTTTAATAAAGTTGTGGAAAGTTGAGAATATTCTGGAAAGCATGCAAAAAGCTTGGTTTTTTGTTTGCATAGATTGCCATAGTTATTAAAGGTTTTCTTCAAATAAATTTTAATTCCCAACTATAACAAAAAAAAGGTTCAGTATGGTATCAACATCTAAATTTCCATCAAGTGATTCATAAAATAAAAATTTTCAAATTCAAGCTTTGCTTTAGTGATGTACACCAAAGTAAAACCTTTTATTTTTAAACGTCATCATGTGTTTATGGATTAAGTATCAATTATTCTTTTTAGATAGACATTTTTTTTATATAGAAAATAAGTTAATTTTTCATTTCATACATGTTTTTTTAAAAGTTATTTATGGTTGAAAAATTTCTAGCAGTATTTTTTCATGCCAACCCAACTATGTATAAGATTAGTTGGAAATAAATATCTTTAATACTTCGGACTCATAAAGAAAAATCCATGTTTATTGATTCTTTTATTGTTTGAAAAATACTACCAATGTGTATAAGAAAATACTGCTTCTGACAGCAGTTTAATTAGCGGTAGTAGTTATAATGAAAAATTAATAACAAAATTAGTATTTAAATAATTTTCAAATGATTTTTAACAGTAATGTAAATTTATTTTTGGACAAAATAAATACTCAATACTATTTAAAGAAAATAAAAAAATTTCCATTTTAAATCTAATCTTAAGGTAAATTATAAAACAATGTACGTTAGATAAATAACATTTCCTGATTTTGCTCCCCTCGCTAACCTAACTTTATGTGCACAGACAAGTTACAACGTATAATGTTTTGTTAGTGGATATATGTAGTGGTTAGTTAGACGTACTTAGATTAGCCGCGATAAGTTGTGACAAATTCGTTATGCTAATATAATTAGCATAATATAACATTATATCACCTTATTGTTCTAGGATTATATGTATCAAATGTTGATTACATTTAAACTAAACGTTAACGTAACGATAACGTTCGTATTACCTTAAGTAAATAGATTATTATTGAAAGTTTCCTAAGAAAATTTTGTCTATCTGATTTTTGTGTTTCAGTTTTTATTCGTTGAAAGATTTAATTTCGATACATGAGTGTTATGCTGATTATTGGAAAAAAATTATTTATTTACTAAAAAAGTGTAGAAAACTACAGCAAAATGATAGATTAACAAAATTTGACTAACGGTAAGAAAGTTAAGTTTTTGTATAAATTCTATATTTTCTGTTTACTAGTTGTATGTTAATATTAGATTATTTATACTTCCATGGAAATTTATGTATTTATCATTCTGTTTAATGTTTAATAATTACTTAAAAGATTTAATTAATTAAAATTAGTTTTCCAGGTAAAGTAATGCGTGCCATCTACTAAGGTTAGTTCTTGTGCCATTTCATTCTGATGCGAAAACCGATGTGTTGATAATTTAAGGCATTCCCTACCGGCTTTACTGTTTTAATATTAACTGATGTGTTATGTTAAATTACAATTTAGTCAATCATGGCTTTTTTTCTAGTGTAAAACGTTAAGGGGTCTTAGATTACAATTTTTCTGGGATGATTCAATTGATTTAGTTTAGAACTAGATTAAAGCTGTTTAGTTTTAAAACAATCATTAAGTTTGTTATAATTATGTCTATATATAGTCCATTTTAAAATAAAATATTACGTCTTGGGGGTTATTTACATAGCATTTTTGAAATTTACTCATTCGTTGGAACTTTTTTACATTTTCATTCTTTGTTTAGGAACTTGTTTCCCTTAAAAAAATATTCTCTTCTAGAAAAGTAACATTATTTCTTCTTTCAACCCAGACAAAATAGAAAGTAGGTTTCAGTTTTATTATATGACTTTACTGTATAAACGGTCTTTTGACCAATTTATTTAAAAATCTCCTTTTACAAAAGAAGTACGTAACGTATTAGCCCGTCGACCAATGAATTAGAAACTTTTTGGTTATTTTTAATATCACCCGATATAACCATTATATTACTATTTTTATAACATTTGTATTTATTTATTTTATAAATATAATTTAACCAAATTTAACCTACGCTCGCTAACATTAACTAATTAATACAATAATGTTTTGAGTATTTATAAATAATAAATTCAGTAATTATTGCAATTATTTATTATTTAAATAATCAAAGCAATACTGTTAATTAGTCGAGGTTAGCCAGCGTAGGGCTTTAAAGTATTTTCAAAGTTACGGGATCAAAATGGTTATGGTCGACGGGTTAATATGTAAGTACCGTTAATATATTGTTGTTTATATATATATATATATATATATATATATATATATATATATATATATATATATATAAATTATATTTTTTACTGATATTTACAGATATTTTTACTGGTACATTTAATACTTTGTGGCAAATATATAGTGATCAGTAAGTCACGTGGAAACACGTGACAATGTTTACTGTCTGATGTTGTGTAACGTCACGATGCTGTACTATATTAGAATCGCGTCACAGCTATTGGAGACTAGCCACTTTCTGAATCCTATTTCTTAAACTTTTTACAGACAGTATAACGTAGTTTTACAAAAATATATTAATTTAAATCAGTTTTTAATGTAATTTACGTAACTGTGACCTAAAATATCAGGTGTTATTAAGAAATCCTTGCCTTAGAGCTATAAGTTTAGTGCGAATATGTTTTCACACGTGCTCTTTTACGTATTGTATCTCTTGTAACATGAGAATATACATCGATAAAATTTAGGATAATAGTTACATTTGAGAATGTGTTCGTAAATTTTTTATTGTTTTTTTTTATTTTTTTAAATTATTATGTATTTGATGATCGATTATTGGATTCATTTCAAAGGTAATTTTTAAAATTTGTGGTTGAATTAAAAGTGATTAAATTAATATAATTACATGCTATTTTTTTTTACCTATTTATTCGTTTTTATACGAGTGTCAAAAAGGAGTTTAATATATTTAGGGTGTATGTGTGTATCTTTGTTCCACCGCAGCAGCCCAACGGCTGAACCGATTTAGATGATTCTGGGTTGGAATCCTAACGTTACCGGGAGTGCCACAGGCTAATAAGTATGTTTATATTTAAATAAATTGAAAAAAATTATACTTTATACAAATAACCCATTAAAATCAAATCGTTGAACGAAATGAACAAAGTCATTTCCAAGATATAGGCAGTGGTAAATTTATAGTACGCGGGCATTTTAACAAAGTTAAATATTTTAACCAAGCATATTGACATAAAGCCGGCAATGGTCCGAAATCTAGGGGCTCCGCACTTCTACATTACACTGTCGTGTAATGGTCTGCACTGATCGGACATCCTATTTTTTTTAGCTGTTTTTTTAAGTCATGTTTTTTAATTTTTAATTAATATAAAACTTTTTTAAAGTGAGTTCTAAGGTTCAAATGCTAGTAAAGCAATTCCTTTTATACGGATTTGAATACTAGACTGCTAGACCGCGGATACAGGTTTTATTTGGTGGTTGGGTTTCAGTTAACCACATGTATCAGGAACGGTCGACTTTAGACTGTACAAAACTACAGTTCATTGATATGTATACATATGTATTCATACATATCATCCTTGAAGTAATACCTTTCGTTGGTTCTGGAGGCTTAACAGAAGAAAAAAGATATTCGTCATGTGTACGACTAGTGATCACCTTATGAAGAGGGCAGTCAGATATCTTCAACGGCTGATTCTGACGACTATTATGGTTTATTCTTCTTATCTTCATAGGCTCTAATCGTAACCTTAACCCTGAAGTCTTTCAGCAGAACAGTATCCGAACAGGTCGCCGTAACCCAAAAAACTGATTGCTAGTTGACTAGAGTACTGATAACGTGATGCAGACTTTATAATCTTACCCACCGAGTTGGTCTAATGGTGAACGCTTCTTCCCAAATCAGCTGATTTGGAAGTCGAGAGTTCCAGCGTTCAAGTCCTACCTAGTAAAGGCAGTTACTTTTATACAGATTTGAATACTAGATCGTGGATACCGGTGTTCTTTGATGGTTGGGTTTCAATTAACCACACTTTTCAGGAATGGTCGAACTGAGACTGTACAATCATTCATTTACAGTCATACATATCATCCTCATTCATCCTCTGAAGTAATTCCTAAACGGTAATTCCCGGTGGCTAAACAGGAAAAAGAAAGGAAAAACTTTCATCTTGCGCAGGTCATCCGCTACCAAACCTATTTTCCAACGTTTAGATCTTGTGTTTTACCGATCCTAAACATATCTGGTATTTACTATGGTACGGTATTTGTATGAACAAAAATGGAGATAAAGTAATTGCTCAGAATTACCTTATATTAATTTTTTTTGTATAGTTGTTAGAAAGGAAGAGGCCATTTTTCTCATGTTTCGTTTCAATGTACCTTTTTAATCCTATGTATGTTCTTATGAGCAACGGGTAATATTAGCGATGGCGAATCAATATTTGTACAGATAAGAATGTAATATTGATATAATATAATTCGTTTAAGGATGGAGTATTTTAATACTGCTGCATTTATTAAAATTTGTTCTTGGTATATTACAGGATGACGTTTAGTTATACATCTAGTTTATTTTATGATATAAACTGTGAAGCGGAATCTTTGAAAATTTCCGTTCGGATATTTGTAACAATGTTTTTGTTATTATTTATATATAATTTAACTCAAAATGATGTTTAATTGTTAATTTATCTGGAAATGCACTATGTAGTAAAGTTGAAATAATATATTTTATAAATGACGTTGACATGTTATTTATTAACATGTTTATAATGTTTAAAATTTCCTCCTAGTACTAGAATATATATTTGATATCTAACATCGGGACATACTGTTTGTTCGATTTCCTTCAAGCTTTGTTTGTTTACCGACTAAATACAACTTGACTAACATTCTTATCACAATTTCCTTCCTGTAGGTGCCAACCCTTAACGTCAGTAATTTGTTACATTTTACATAACTTTATACCATATCTTCTAGTATAGAATTTAACTTGAAGATAATGTATCTATCTTTTTTTTAATTCAAAGTTTTATTCATCATAGTATTTATATTGATTATTTGAAAACACATACAATCACGTAAAAAGCTTTAAATTTATATATATATATATATATATATATATTTTTAAAACTTATTTTTAATAATTTTACATTAAATTTTATACAAAGATTAATATTAAATTTAATTAATGAATTAAACTGATAAGGTTTACCATTCAGGGAATAATTTTAATATTGAAGATATTTTGACTGGTTAGATAAGTAAATAATGTAATATGTATTTAAAAACAAATTATTATTAATGGAAATTTTCTTAAGTTGGTCGGTCGTTGAGTATTACACGTCAATAGTCATTACTCTCTTCACCGATCTACCTCACAACTAATACCGTAATGGTAAAATAAATACTTTTTGGGCAGCTGTGTAAAAACACTAGTAAGACAACTTCACACGTACGAATATGAATCGTTCAGAATATGAAGCGTTGAGATGCGAGTTTCAAAAACGACTCATTCATCTGATTGATTTTTAAATTCATTAAAATATATATATATATACACATGCATATTTATATCGCCTATGACACTCCCAATAACGTAAGGATTCCAAAACAGGGGTCGTACATCTAAATCGGTTCAGCCGTTGAACTGCTACGGTGGAACATAATACACCCCAAATACATTACATCCCTTTTTGGTCAGTCATGTAAAAAGTGAAAGAAAAGAAAAAAGTTCCAAAATAAATAACAAGATCTATCTATAAAATCATATAACAGAACTATTTTTATGTAAGCATATGACACTTTGCTGTATGAGAAAGAGGTTTATTATTCATCTGTTTATTTATTTATCAGCAATAACAGGCTAATGCCCAGTAACAGTTATTGTGTTGGATTATAATGAATATTTTTAGAGTGAAAAATGATTTGTCTTCTGTAACTCAAACCGAGAAGGCAGAGATGAGCATATATCATTATTTTATTAATAGCTATTTAATTACATGTAAAGAATTTCCCCACAGTTTATTTACAATTGAATATTTTCTTTAATAAAGCCCACGTAACCATGTTGAAGTTGTTTTATTAGAAAATAAAAGTTTTAAAAAACTTATTAAAAATGCGTATTTAAAAAACTGAATTTTCATCATTTTTGTTTAATATGTACAAATAATAATATGTGCTCTAATGTCCCCTCCCATTATCCACAATCTAAATCATTATAACTATCATCTTCTAAGTAATGTTTTTCTTTTGTACAGATTTAATTTCTTTATTATCTTTAAATATTTGTTACTGTTATTTTATATACTAGTATTGATTATTTTTATGTATTTATATAGAATTTAACATTCTATATGTATATAAATTAAATAATATAACTATTAGTTTTAGTCAACCTGACATAAGCCACAAACCACTCCCAAGAATAACAATCAACCTACACCAGTTTTGCTAAGAAAAATAAGAAATAAAGTGGTTTACTATTGTCTTCTTCACCAAGCTAACTATACAGTTGCATATCAGTAAGTCAACCCAACTAAACTGCAAGTGATAATCTGCCCCTGTAATTGGCACCTTCACTCTGTTCATTACTGGGACTGGCTGTGTATTATCATCATTACTTTCAGAAAAATAAATTCTTGATGAGTGCCTTTATACTTCAGATGGGTGTTTTACATGTGTAGAAGCCATAAGGATGACAGGTAGCATAAAATAACAAATTAGAGTACCATTTTCTATAGTGAAGCAATAGGTTTTATATACACTGCTCCAATTACCAGAAAAAAATGCATTTCTTACTGTGATTGTGTATTTTGTAATGCTATTCTGATCAAGGTTCTTCCACAATTACCCCTGTTCCATCATAATGCTTAGGAATCCATATTTTTACCTGTGGACTAATTTATCTAACATGTTGTTATTTTCTAAATACAACCTTAGTTTATTATCATAATCTGAAACTTAATTTAAGAGAATAGCAAGGTTTTCTTCACATTCATTCTCTATCAGATTACTTTTATCTGATGCTACAATTCAAGTCCTTAACAGTATGTAAGTAAATGTGAATGAAATCAGTTAGAATGGTAAGAATGTGTTAATATTCATAAGTAGACACCATAATCTGCACTAAAAGTGTTTAAAATAGATGTAAAAGGGTAATATAAGTTATTAACGTGATGCTCTTTTTATAACGTGTTATATTGATAGGATTACAAACTATAGTCCAGAACTACAAGGTTTTATAGTGTATTTATGAAATAGATATGAGTCTAGAGAGAGTGAATCTTTTGTTGGCATAACTGCTGCGTTGTAAATCAGTACTTCCTTGTTATATTATCAGGAAGAAGAAAATAAGGATAAGGAAAGGAGGAAAAGAAATAGCGAGAGAGTAGACTCCCAAAAGCAAGAGATACAAAACAGGAGCACGACCCTAAGAAGAATGCAATGACGAGTCCCTTTTGGGACTCATGATCTTCCCTTCCCACCATCAATTTTACCACAAGATAATTAGGATCTAATCTACTGTAGGCCTGTTGGGTCTCCCAAATGAAAAGGGGTATCACAGGATTATTATTAACAAATTAACCAGCTGCTAAAGCTGCAAGAATATGTTTGCTTTCTAACAGACAACAGTATTCTGTTTTATATTTTTAAAATTTTATCTATAAAATTAAATAATACAAATAATAAGTGATATTAAGAAGTTTAAAATACATCACATTTTTTTTTTAATGTATTGTATGTCACCAAACATTTCATTACTTTTATGTTTAATTCAAATACAGTTGACAGATGATTAACCATACCCAGCATGACCATTCTCAATCCAGAATTACTTTTAATATGGTACAAAATTCAAACATTTATCTTTGTTACGTTACTATATTGTATAGGGTGCTAATAAAATTTTGACATTAGTATATAAAACATTTAGAGCTGGAGGAATACCCTCTTATCTTTAAAACAATTTAATTGGTAGCAAGAATATTCTTGCTACAAAATAAATTATTTTTTTTTATATAAAAAAAGTAGTACTAGATATGGTACTAGTTGTTACTAGATATGGTACTGGTTGTATTAGATAAAAGTACTTATATTTCAGAGAGTATGGTATAAGAGCTGTATTCCTCAAAATAATTTTCAAAATCAGATTAGGAAGAATAAAACAACCCATATGGCATTTCTAGATATGGTGGAAGTATTTAATAATATACTATGGAATAAAAAAAAAATAATTTTAGCAAAATCAGACTTCAAATTTAAAATTTGATCAAAATAAAGAGCCAGTAATAAGAAAGGGAGTCCGACAAGGATGTTCCCTAACCCTGTTACTTTTTAATCTTTACATGGAATTAGCAGTTAATGATGTTAAAGAACAATTTAGATTCGGAGCAACAGTACAAGGTGAAAAGATAAAGATGCTACGATTTGCTGATGATATAGTAATCCTAGCTGAAAGTAAAAAGGATTTAGAAGAAACAATGAATGGCATGGATGGAGTCCTATTTTGTTCTTGAAAATAAACAAGAACAAACAAAAGTAATGAAATATAGTAGAAATAACAAAGATGGACCACTGAATGTGAAAATAGGAGGAGAAAAGATTATGGAGGTAGAAGAATTTTGTTATTTGGGAAGTAGAATTACTAAAAATGGACGAAGCAGGAACGATATAAAATGCCTTATAGCACAGGCAAAACGAGCCTTCAGTCAGAAATATAATTTGTTTACATCAAAAATTAATTTAAATGTCAGGAAAAGTTTTTTGAAAGTATATGTTAGGAGTGTCGCTTTATATGGTAGTGAAACTTGGACAATCGGAGTATCTGAGAAGAAAAGATTAGAAGCTTTTGAAATGTGGTGCTATAGGAGAATGTTAAAAATCAGACGGATGGATTTTTAGTTACAAATGAAGAGGTGTTGCGGCAAATAGATGAAGAAAGAAGCATTTGGAAAAATATAGTTAAAAGAAGAGACAGTCTTATAGGACATATACTAAGGCATCCTGGAATAGTCGCTTTAATATTGGGAGGACGGGTAGAAGGAAAAAATTGTGTAGGCAGGCCACGTTTGGAATATGTAAAACAAATTGTTAGGGATGTGGGATGTAGGGGGTATACTGAAATGAAACGACTAGCACTAGATAGGGAATCTTGGAGAGCTGCATCAAATCAGTCAAATGACTGAAGACAAAAAAAAAGCCAGTTATAAGATTAAAAGATGAAAGAACAGGGAAAGACTGCAGTTCATTCCTTTTCAACTCGCGCTTAGAAGAAAAAATACAGAAATTGAAGGAATAATTTGTGAGCAAAGTAACTACCCAAGTGAAAAAGAAAATTATTAACATTCACAGATTGCATTTTTTTTTGTTGACAGAAACCAAAAATTAATTGCATAATGAAATTTAATAAAAAGAAGACAAATTCTAACTCACAAATATATATTAAAAAAAAATTATAAACATTGAAAATACCATGCCTGAGTGAAATTTAAAACCACAACCTCTGGATGAAAGGCAAAGATGTAACTATTATGGTATAAAGATCAGCAACATAGTGAGGAATTAAATGTTAAGATAGAATAGCACAACAAACAAAAAACTGAAAAATTTTGTCATTTTTGATGAAAAATTATAAAGGATTGTTAAAGTAAGGTTGATATTAAATGCTACCGCATGAAAAGAGAGGTTTTATACAAAAAATATGTTATCTTAATCACAAATAAATCTCAGAATTAAACAAAATTCCTGAAAATATTGTGTGGAATGTAAATGTTTATGGTAGTAAAACACAGACAATCAGAAAAACAGAAAAAAAACTAGGCTAAGACATGTTACGGGAAGATAATAAAGATTATCTTCCTGTAAGGGTTTATATAATTTACAGTTCTTTTTTTTTTATAATAATTCTACTGCTATGATGCTTATTCCTAAAGTATTCCTTGATTGAGTAATACATAAAAAGTAAAATCTGTAGGAAGATACAAATTGGATGGATAAAAATAACTGATAATGTAGATTGTATTATTTTTTCTATGTTGAGTATTGTTTACTTCTTAACTTCATTCTTATTATATGTTGATTTGTTATGGAGTAACTCCATTGCCAAAACTTATTGTACTGATACTTTTAAATTTCTGTTAGTCTTTAAATATTAAGTCAATGCCCTTTCCTTTATTTGATGCCTTTCCTGGCTTTTCATGGCTTTTGATGCTTTTCATGCCTTCACTGGTCTTCTTGTTTATTTTTTATTTACAGTTATACTTTATCTTTTGATTTTATTTATCTGTTTCCTGTTTCAGTAAATTAGGTCTTGAAAAGGACATATGCTTTTCATTTTTGAAAAGCAAGAGATTCTTGATCTCTTCATTAATGATTGTTTTATTGTTACTTTTTAATTTGAAGATTTCTAAATTTTTAAAATACATTGTGAATTAATTTAATTGATTCTTCCATTTTTCATTGGGGGTATGTCCTTTTATTAAATGCGTTGAATAATTAGAATCTTGTTTTTGATTTTTAAAAGATTTCATGTGTTCGCTATATCTCAATTTTCTTCCTGTTTGTCCAGTGTATGTTGCATTGCATTTACATTTTATTTTGTATATTTCATTACTATTATAAATATCTTTTTTTATATTATTATTATTATTATTAAAAATCTTTTTTAGTGTATTGTTTATATATATAGCCACTAAAAAGACAAAATAAAAATAACAAGAAATACAATTCATTTATAAAAATTACATAAACCACTGATTACATCTTACTATATACTAGAAATTCCTTTCTACCCCATTAAATTATAGAACTATGTTAAATCATTTCTTCAAACTTTCTCATATTATCAAAGTAAACAATTTCCATGTATTTCCATGTTCTGGACTTTTATCAAAAACATCTATTTATCAGCCAAATTTTAAATATATGTACTACAACAACAATGTTTGCAGACAATCTGATATGAGTTAATCATTCACAAAATGGCATAAATTCAAATCACAAATTCCAATCACAAAAATATCAAATATCCAAGCTTTACTAAAGCTAACTAATTTAAATATATGCACTACAACCACAATGTTTGCAGACAATCTGATATGAGTCAGTCATTCACAAAATGGCACAGCTAATCACAAAAATATCAAATATCCAAGCTTTACTAAAGCTAACTAAAGAGAATGAGAAATGCAATGGTTCCCAGTTACCCTCTTCATTGAGACAATTATGTTACAAATCAGAATGTCAAACCTATGAAATGAAGTGATATTCAGTACAAATAACACTTTCAGTTTATTTACACAGGAACTTGCAGTTTGTTTGGGCAGTTTGTCCTCAATAACAAAAATATTTATTGCATACAAGGGTAGACCAATATTGTAAACCTTTAACCCTTAATAATTAACTTTCGTATTTTTTCACATGCTAAATGTTTTTCCTGTTAATTTATTAAAAGTGTTTGCCATAACTTTGTGCTTCCAGGCATTTTTCAGTAATTTAGCTGACATTTTGATATATTTAATTCAAAAGTGCATTGTACACTTTATAGTTAAAGGTAAATATATCCAACTTATATAGCATTTATATGGGCTAATGTGAATGTTTAATATTTATTCATAATGTTTTCATAAGCTAACATTTCTATCTTATTTAAATGATTTTACTTTATTATTTCTATTTTAAAAATGATTGATATTAATTTATTTCTTATATTAAGAATTGAAATCTAAAAAAATATATGCACTAGGACAGTTTTGAAGTAGATGCCTCTGAATGTGATAATTTAAACAGTTGAAGTAGCATAATTACTATCCAGTGAAGACAATGATAACATTTCGGTGATGAAAAACTAAGGAAAGATCTTTACAGATTGAATACTTTAAGACTGTAAGCAACTCCACAACCTAGTAAGAAAAGAAAGATAAATTTCTTGCTTAAATGGTAGAAGATAGAGAAAACTTTAATGAAATGAAAGCTTAATTATTTTGTTTGAAGATATTATCTAACAAAAATCATTTGATAAAATTAAATATGTTTGTCAACAGGAAAAATGGCAAAAATAGTGAAATACTAAATAACTAGTTTGAATGTCAAAAATGTTTAATAATGACGTAATCATCCTTTATTGAAACATATGAATCCATTCATTAGGCATTAAAGAGAATTATTTGTAATAAAATACATAGTCCATCAACTTTCTATAAATGATCTCTATAGCTACTTGGTTTGTAAACTTCTGTTACAGACCAAGTAGACATTACCTTCTGATAATTATAAACCTTCTTTAAGACATTACATATTCAGTGTTCAGGATATAGTTTAATTATTTTTTTGTATGCGTGATGTAACTCAGATTAAAAAACAATCAGTATTTTTTTAAGCATTTCTTATAAATGAATTTAGGATAAGAATATTTACCAATTAACCAATAAAGAATAAAATTTATCATTCAGTAATTCCTAATTCAGTCTAAATGTATATGAACAAACTGTATACATAGTTGACAATAACAGATTAAATGTGAAGGTTAGTGATATAGAGTAAAGTCAGTCTAATAAACGACCTATATTTTCTATTAAGCTAGTTGTGAAAAGAAATATATTATAGAAAGAATTAAAAATTATAAACAGTCTAGTTTGGGGTAGAGGTGATTATTTATGAATTGGAAATTAAACACATTCCTACCCTCTTTTTTTGTTTATTTGTTTAACCTCCGGGACCACCGTTAGGTATTGCTTCAGAGAATGAGATGAATGATTTGTAGCATGTGTGAAAATGCCATGCCTGACTGGGATTTGAACCTGGGACTTCCAGATGAAAGGCCAAAATACTACCACTTGCGCCACAGAGGCCGGCAAATTAAAGGTGGTTAGTAGATATGCGTAGTGGTTAGGTTAGTCGTAGTTTGTATAGCAGCGATTAGTTGTGACAAATTCGTTAGGGTAATACATTCACCTTTAGTTTATTGGTTCTAGGATCGAATGTTGATTACATTTAAACTGTGTTAATGTAATATAATGTTCATATTACCAAAGTAAATAGAAGTTCTTGTTAGATTGTTATTGAAAGTTTCTTAAGAAAGTATTGTCTGTATCTGATTTTTTTGGTTTCAGTTTTTAATTTGTTGAGAGATGTAATTTTGATTCATGAGTGTTATGTTGTTTATTGGAAAAAATAATTTTTGTATTTACAAACATTCCTAACTGTAAAGAATAAAGTGAACTTGGTGATGACTTATCTATATATAAGTTATTTACTGCTCTATTACTCTAATAATGTTGAATAACAAACCATCTAGAAAACAGGAGGTTTGTTAGTTACCTCATAAAAAAATGGGATTAGTTGTTCAGGGATAATTAAGGTGGGTAATAATTAAGTACAGAGGACACTTGCATCGTAGTTGGATATTAAAATCCGTCCCACAAAAGTGTCCATTCATGCGACTAAATAAAAGGGATATTAGATCAAATTAAATAGTACAAATATCATTAACTTTCTTTTCTGCCAATGTGTGTCCTGTACCTTGGATTCAATAAATTTGAGGATCTTTTCATTTTCTTACCTGAGGAATAATTTAATCTCTGTTAATTAATATCTAAATTTATAATAAATTATTAGGATATTATAGATTATTATTATGAATTATATTACAGTTACATAGATATCTAAAATATAATTATTATATATATATATTTAAATTATTGTAAATAATAATTTAATAATTAATTAATCTAAATAATTTTAATCTCTACAAAGAATATAGAACTCACTAAAGACTAAGACCAAGATGAAATCCAATTCATATCTATCTTTGATCCTGTTAGACTCTTACAAATAAATCCTAAGAAATCTCAGATGACACAATAATGGTTTTTGGAATTAATAAATTATTTAAATGAATAAACGCTTTCTGTAAGTAGTTTCAATATTTTTAAAGAAATACAGACAATAAATTTAATTTAATTTATTGTCCTTTGGTTCTTTAGATGTTTATTTACAATTTACAAGTCTGATGTCTTGTTTCTCTAGGTTTTAAAACCTTTCTTTTGAACAGTAAAAAACTGTGTTGTTAAGTGTTGCTAATTAACTGATTAAACCTTTTTCGACTAGTTTTGTTTTTATGTAAATTTTTTGTGTATAACTATGAAGTATTATTCATTTAAAAGTAGTACTTAAAAATGGATTTCAGGAACTCTCCAAACACTTGTAATATAAAATAACTCGAACATTACTTATGCATTTAAAAACAATATATGGAAGAAAAATGGATGAAATTTAGTGAAATTAGTTTAAGAAAATTTTCTGTCTTACCAAGATTAATGATGTAAGAACAAAATATTAAGAAACTAAACCCTGATGTTTAAATGTTTGGTTCAACATTTAAAAGGTGATTTTTTAGAAAATTAAGAAGAATAATAATTTATCATCTCAAAATGTTGACTACTTTTCACAAATTTTAATAAAAAATAACTGTAAAGTTTTATTAAAATCCATTGGTCTGTTAAAGTATTTAATTATATTAATTTTATTTAAACTTTGTAATGACAAACTAAACCAAATTTCTTAAACATTTTTCTTTTTTAAATATCTTTGTTTTTTAAATGTAAATTGACTAGATTAAAAAATTAATTAAGATTTTGAATTTTTGGCATGGGGGCCCTTCAACCCATGTCGCTTAATCCCATCCCTCCACTATCATTATGGTTTAAGGTTTCTGTTTTTCTTTTTTTATAAGCTTTTATTTAACTTGCTTTAGTTATAGTCAGATCTTGCAACTGCTATATTTTTTGATATATCTTATGAAAATCAATGAAATTTGGTACACGTATGTAACTTCGATGACAATATAATACTACGGTGTTAGAATTTGGATATGAGACCCACCCCCACTCACCCTCGCGCTATCCCTATGCTAAATTCATGCATGTTGCTGAAAATTTTTATTTGTCATGAACTATCGTATGTAAATCAATGAAATTTGATTCACTTCGATGACAATACAATGCTACAGTGTCGGCATTTTGATATGATCCCCCCTCCTTATAAATGCTTATTCGAAAACATTGTTATAAAAACTGCACCACGCTTTTATTTAACTAAATAATTCAATTACTTTTAATTTTAAAATTTAATAATTATTACATTTATTATTATTTTTTTTTCGTTATTTATTAGATATTTATATAATTTATTTTTTACTTTTCAGTGCATTTTTATATTTGTTAATATGTTATATTTTTTTGTTTAAAATTCTCAATTTGATTTAATTCTTATTTTTTACTTTTTAGAGGGTTTTTCTAATTTGTTTACAACTTGTAAATAAACATCTAAAAGTAAAAAAAAAAACATGATCATTTTTGAGATGGGGCCCTCCACCCCCGTCCTGCTTTATCCCACTCCTCCATGATCGTTATGGTTCTACCATTTCTATTTTACTCTTCTTTTACTTATGTTAATTTTTGTTTGTTTGTAAAATACATTTTTCCTTAGATTTAGTAGTGTCAACTGTTTTAAGTTTTCATTTTGACTTTTACTCGTTTGGTTTATAGTTACTTTAAGCTTATTTAAACAGCTGCCTCTTATGTATGAAATATTTTATTAAGATTGTTTCTTATTTCTCTTTTTATAAAGTTTCTTTTGATTCTTTAAATGTTTATCTACAACTTGTAAATAAATATAAAAAAATAAAAAGCATGATAATTTTTGAGATGGGGGTCCTCCACCTCACCTCACTTAATCACACCCCACCAATATCGTTATGGTTCTACCATTTCTGTTTTATATATTTCTTTCTATTACTTATATTATGCTATTTTTTTGTAATTTATAAATACTTTAAATTATAGCAGTGTCAACAGTTTAGATAAACTGTTTTTGAACTTTCTCGTTTATTTATGAAATACTTTAAGGTTGTTTCTTAGTTTTCTTTTAATAAAGTCTCTTTTGTTTCTTTAAATGTTTATTTACAACTTGTAAGTCCAATCTCTTGTTTCTCTTGGTTTAAAACCTTGTTTTGAACTGTTAAGAAGTGTTTTCCTTTTTCTTAAATGTTGTTAATTAACTGATTCAATCTTTTTCGATGAGTCTTCTATTTTTTATAAACTAGACTTTGATATTTAAATTGTCTTTTCCTTATTTGTGGCTTTTGTTTTCTTTAATTGCAAAAACTCATTTTTAATTTTATGTAAATTGTAAGCTTTGTTAAGCTGAACTTGTTTATGTTTTTTTGTTTTTTAATAAAGTTTAATAGATCTATATTCTATATTCCATTTCAATGTTTCCGATATGTGTGACCGCTGTAGCAAAAAACTCTGGACCCATTTATGCGCGGGGAAAAAGGGAGAAAGGGAAAAATAGGGGGGGAAAGGAAAGAAGGGGAAAATGAAAAAAGGAAAAACGGGAAAAGGAAATGGAAAGAAGATAGGAGAAAAGGGGGAAAGAGGAAGGGGAAGAGAACAAGGAAAGATAAATTGTGGAAGAAAAGTGAAAGATGTGGGAAAGGGAGGAAGTGAATATGGAAAAAGGGAAAGGGTAAATTTTGTGATGTTTCCGTATTGTTCATTTTGTTAATATTTTATCAGACTTTCAACAGTGTTCATATATATATATATATATATACTCAAATCTAGCAATAGCGAAGCATTGCCGGGTCTGCTAGTATTTAATAAAAACAATTAAACATAGCTATTCTGCTCTCAAAATTTCAAGGGGTAATAATTAAACAAGAGATAAATATTGAAAATTAAAAAAACACGACTGCCGAAAAAAAACATTCCTGACAAATATTGCTATTTAATATAGGATATAACTAAAGAGCGTGCGGATGACAATTTTGAATATATATCTTTTTTCAATTTTTTTAAATCGATTTAAACACACACACACACACATACACACATACACATATATACATATATATGTAGCCTATGACGCTCCCGGTAACGTAAGGATTCCAACGCGTGGTTATACATCTAAATCGGTTTGGCCGTTGAACTGCTACGGTGGAACTAACATACATTCATAGATAAACACATCCTAAAAACATTACACTCCTTTTTGGGCAGTTGTGTAATAATTGTAATCTTTTGGGATATGATCTTATTATTGGAAACAGGCGTGTATCGACCCAAACATATTTGGCTTGGTATAATTTTGTCGATATATTTGTAGCTTAGTAAGTTGGTTCATAATAACTATAAAAATATTAAGGGTGATCATACTTTACAAGCCACAATCACTTTTATTTTAATCTGCGCTATTTCATTTTATTTGGTACTCTTTTGCAATTTCCCTCCCAAAATGTTTTAATTTTTTTGAATGATGTATGACGAATCATACGTATACCAACATAACCTACGCTCGCTTCGCTCTCTAACCTTTTCAGGCGTTTATTTTTTTTATGTTCTTGCTGTTTTTTTTGTTTTTCCTATGTTTATATTGTTGTGAGACTTGTTTTCTTAAGTTTTTCTTCTCTTGTATTTGTATATATTGTGTGCTTTTTTTCTTTGTTTGTAGTTTGTAGTTTCATAATCTGTTTTCTGTATCTTGATGTATCTTGTTTGCTGTAACTGATGTGTTTCTGTTGATTTTCCTATTATGATGCGATTGCACTATGACATATGAGTGTGTGAGTGGGCGTGTAACCCCCCTTCCAGAAGGAATGTTTAGGCGTCCATAAATGGGATTCCCCATCTCTTTAACAAAAAAAAAAAGAAAAAAGGGGGAATCTGGAGTCTCCGTGCATTATCATCCCCGCTCACCTGTGCAAGCGCGGACGAACGACAACACTTAAAGTTTATAATATTTCAAATTTACGTGAAGTAGTTACTATTGGTTATTTCAGTACGTTGATGTTCGATGCGGAAGCTGCGTCGATAAATGTGAAAGGGTCATTCTATCAGCGTGTTCTGTATATATCTTATAAACTTCTTTTCTGCTTTTATATGTTTCACTACTAAATACACTTGCAATTAGAATTATTGTTTAATTTTTATATTATAACGTTTTAAGCTTGTTCTAGTGACGTTTTAAAAAAATTAGACGATTGAATAATTCGTTTACAGTGTTTTATGTAAAAATAAAAAAATAAAATACATTACGGTTATTTAAGTATTATTTTAATTAATTATAATTATTCTTAATTTACAGCTAATGAATGACCCAATTAATTTGTAATTTGAAATCTTGCCAATAACTGTACATTTACAATTTTATATATACATGACTGGTATTGTTCTATAATCGTCTTATGTCATCAGTAGATGAAGTTAGCGATTGATAACGTAGAGATGACGTAAATCCACTTGTATAAGTCATTACAGGGAAATTTAATATACAAAATTTATAAGATCTAAGAAATGGAGTCGCTATGAAATTCGCTGTAATGTAAAACAGTTTAAAAAATATCATTTAATTCGGGATATTGTGTAATTTAAGCATATTTTAACAATTTATATATATATATATATATATATATATATATATATATATATATATATATTTGCGTTATTTTTTAAATCTATTGAAATATTGAGCCTAATAATGTCTAGTATTAAATATATTAAAATGACTGCATCTAGCTTAATTAAATTAATTTAGGATATAATAATCCAAGAAGGTCAACGGAGGGTATTTTATTATCAGTGCAATAATCATTTGAAAATAAAATCTTGAACATATACTCGTACCTTTCTCTGATTTTACAAAACTTTTCTGGTAGATTTTTCTGTGCGTACAAATTATTATCATTAATTAATGAGATCGTTCCATATTTTAGATATCATTAAGATTATTTTTGTTTTAATAGAATTTCTACTGAATTAATTAATGAAAATTTATAAATATGTTTAATTAATATAAATATTGATATATATCAATAGAAAAAGGGAACAGAATTGTACCGGATGCTTGAAAGTCATAAAAGAGTGGAAGTTTTTTAAAAGTCTTCATGGTTCAGGATGACCAGTATTGAGAAGCTGTACTAAGTTAAAATACCTCTTTCAACCTAATTTTTATTAACTGGTTATCAATGGATGTACAATCAATCTAATTAATGTCGTTTAATTTGCCTACCAGAACTTAATGCTGTTTATTTATCTTGGACTAGTTGGTTAGGACAACCTTTCTGTCTAGCTCGGGGGCTTCGCTCCCTGGACTTCCATTGTGTTCATTGTCCTCATGCTTGTGAGAATAATGGTGATAAATAACAATTAAAACCTGTTGAATTTATAAAAACTAACAGTGGTTTTTAACTTCTAAAGAGCAACAGTTTCGTTAGCACATGACTCGAAATTTTCAATGATCAAAATTTAAATTAAACTGTGAGTATGCGGGTTTCAGAATAGCCTTCCCCCAACATAAAAATAGTGGTTATAGCCGGTTACCCGTCTTTCGTACGGTTGAAAAAGTATTTTGCACAATTCTTAGCATTACCCGACAAATTCACGAGGAGGTGACTTTGTTTCTCATTTTTATTATTATTTTTTTATTTAATTTTGTTCTTTTATGTTTTTAACTTTTTTTTTTTGTGTAACAGTTTGTCAACAACATAATCTAAAGAATGGGCTTGTATGCTATATTTACAACTTTTCTCACACTGGAGTGTATATACAGATTGTTCCCACGGAAGACTCTGGAGCAAGCTGTATACATTTGTCCATCCGAAAGCATTGACTCTCCTATTGAGCCCAGTCACTTGAAGCTCAAAATCAAAGCGTTTCCAGACCAAAGCTTATATGAACTCTTTTTTTATTATTTTCACCACTAGAAAATGTCCTGGAAGTTTCTCCGTTTTTTCTTGGAACACACACATTTATATATATATATATATATGAGCGTATATATTATACACTTCAGAGAGAATATCTGTTGAACTGATTGATTATAATAAGGATAAAACTTGTTTTAAGTGTCCTCCAAAACATCGAATTAGAAACAGTACTTTGTAAGAAACTGTTTCTAAATAAAATTTGATTTTTGCTAAGTTTTCTTTGTTTTATTCAACTTGGACTATTTTGTTCAGAATTAAATTCTCTATAAATTTTGTTTAAGAATTTTAAGTGTTATTACCAATTTAACAAAGTTATTGTGTCAAACATAAAAAACAGGGGTTTTTACCGCAAATTATTAGTTTTCACCCCAAATTTCTCAAAAAATACTGCAGATACGGGTCTGGTACCCGTTATTTCGATTTTTCTGTTCAAAAATCATAAGAAAGTACTAATTTTGTCCCTTAATTAACGTCCTAAAAATTTCAGTGCGACCTCATTTCACCGGGGTAGCTGAAATCCGAGAGAAATCTTTCACTAACATAACCGTAACTCGCAACGTGCATTTTAGGACATATATTTTTATTTATTTTAGATTTGGTGGTGAAAGTTCGGGTAGCCATTTGGAGATTGCGAAGAGGCCGGGAGGCCGAGGTATTTGGGATGCGGTTTCGGGCCGGGCCAGTACCGGAACGGAACGGTGATCACAATGCACCGGATCTTAATTTCGTTCAGTTACCCACCTTCCGCCTGCGGAGGAGGATGCAAAGACTCGCGATGGAAGCATGGCAGCTGGAATGGGACACTACGACTAAGGGAAGATCCCTATACAAATTTATATGAGATCTGGGGGGCATGGTATACCTCGATTTCGTTTTTAAGGACAACGGGTGCCCAGGTGCTCACCAACCATGTTAATTTGAAACAATATCTGTTTCGGTTCCGCCTGGCAGCTGATGAGCTGTGCGTCTGCGGGGAGGTCCAGTCAAATGAACCCCTAATGTTTGATTGCCCTGCTCTTGGGGAGGGGAGCAGAGACCGGGCCACCCTGAAACTTAGAGGTCAAGGGGAAAATTGACCACTCACAAGGGGCGAGTCAATGTGGCGAGAGCCGCATTGTCGGACCGTGTGAGAGTTCCTTGATGCGGTTGCTATGTTCAACCGACATCAGTAGTTTACTTAAGGGAAAGACTCCTACCGCACTGCTGTCGGAAGCTAACCTAGAGATATATAGCTGACCACCAGCCAATTAAGGCTCCAAACACTTTAATGTGGTGTACAGGTACTTGTTGGCATTCAGTGACGGCGTCGCTGAAAATTGCTGCCTAGACGAAATAAGTTTTATTGTGGATGTCATATGTATTTTTAGTAGTTAACGGGGTGCGCCTACCCATTTTAGCAAATATATGACAAGTGAGCGGTTGGGACACGTAAGCCGATGTCGTATGGCACCACGCTTAGTCCGCTCACGCTGTTAGGTAATCTCTAGGAGCTATGTTAGGATACTGGTCGCTGAACTGTTCGAGGCTCAGTTGCCGTTTGTGGCATAGACATTCGGTCTTATGCTTTAGGGCGACCGAATGGTGTGGTGGCGGGAGAAATGCCAAGCAAACCAAATATATTTTTATGAACCTTTTCCACTATTTTCACGAGTAGAATCGGTTATTAAAGTTCCAGGTTAACTTCGTGATACAGTCTATATACTTCATTACTATTTCTTCTTGTTAACTTTGGTATAGAACACTTTCCTGACAAGAACCATGTAACGGATAATTTATTATTTTCTTACCTGAAAAAAATTATTTTTATTATAGTCCCGTTTTTCATAAAAATGTTTTTTTTTCTTCAGCGAGTTATTTTCTAAGAATTCAAAATTATATCAGTATCATGTCCCTACTACTAATATTTTTAAAATAACACGGTAACATAAATTGCTTTAAACCGGATAAAAAGTGTATTACTTTTCCAAAAATTATGAAAATTGGCTAAAAATAAAGATATATTTATAAAAATTACAGACATATTTTTACATACGATACATATTTTAGACATTTTTACATTTTATTTTAGACGTTTTTTACATATTATAAATATATTTTTATTCCACAAAAATAGATTTACTAAGAATAAAAATAGTTGATAAACTGTATATAAATTAAAAGTTTATCAAAATAGCGTGGACCAATTTTTAGAAGTTTTTAAATTTAATATCTAAAAACATTGTTACGAAATAATTATTTGTTAATTGGGTTATTTTATTAAAAGTGTTTTCAGATGCTAAAAATATGCGTGTAAAAATAAATACATTGGTGGTTATAACACATTATCTAAATTATTAGATTTTTTTTTGAGAAGTTTCAGTTTGAAGTTTTACAAAATATTGTCTACGCCCATTTGAGTAAACCTTACTAAGAGCTACTATTTATAAATTCGGCTTTATGTTGTTGCTAATTTATTTGAAAAGGTTATAACACACCTTTCGTCGAGTCGAGATAAATAAATTATTTTATGATATTAATTATTTTATTTACTTTAATATTGCTTAATTATGTGTTTCTAATATTTTTAAATTTTTTAATTAGTATTTTCTATTAAGTTTTCTTTTAAAATTTGTTTTAACAAAAAGTGTAGGAGATAATTTTCTTCGGGTCTGAAGAATACTGGAAGTACTCTTCAGTATGACTGTAAAATAAATTTATGTACTTGGTTTTATTTTTATATAACACGCTATTTTTACAGTTTAAATAATTTGTCAACCGGTGCCCTCTCGTCTGTAACTTACATGAAGTGGCTTTAGTTTATTAGTAGAAACTAGTGGAGATTCCTTATGACATCATTGGATATTTTTATACTCATATGTCTTCTATCCAAATCATGATTACAAAACCTGGTATTTTAGATTTAGAATTTTTTATCTTGTGCTTTAAACTAGTCTTTGTTTTATTTTCATTATAACAGGTTATTATTTCTTTTTATTTTTCAAGACAAACAAAATTGTTGGAAATAGTTTTTGCTAAGCTATATATATATATATATATATATATATAAATAAAACAGAGGTTATTTTTTATTTTATGATATGTATCTTAGAAGTATTTATAGCAGCGTCTAACTTAACTAAATTTATTAGTACGACAAAACAGGGGTTTAAAAATTTATTAAAAATCTTTCCCATGCATCTAGTGATTATTATAAAATAGCTTATAACGGGTGTTTCAAAAAGGACGTAACCCCTTTGTTTGACAACGTGAATTTATTACAAAAATATTAATATTAATAAAATACTTATACAACAATATTAAAATTACATTTAATAACTTTACAACAGATGTTCAAAATGATTTCCCGTGGTCCCGAAGCAGGTTCGTACACGTTTCATAACGTTTGAAATTTCACTTACAATGTTAGGCTTCAATTCGTCAAGAATATGAGAATTGTTTTTAAAAACTATACTTTTTAAATACCCCGAAAGGAAAAAGTCTACCGGTGTAAAATCTGGGGATCTTGCAGGCCATAACCCTTTTTATATCAAACGATGGCCAAAAAATTCCCGTAACATGTCAGCGTTTCATTACTAGTATGATACGTTGCGTTATGCTGCTGGAACTGTTCGATTAAATTGCGATAACCCACACCATCTACAGATTTGTGAAAAAATAAAGGCTCTATTACAAGACGCCGAGAGATTGCACACGGAACACCAATTTTACGTGCGTGTAATGGTCGTTCATGAAACGCATGAGGATTTTCAGCACTCCATATTCGGCAGTTTTGGCTATTAATATGTTCATTCGAGTGAAACCATGCCTCGTCGCTGAAATAAACACGATTTAAAATTTCAGTACCGTTGCCATCAACAAGAGAACGAAACTGATGACAGTGCTGTAAATCTTTTTCTTTCAGTTCTTGAACGATACCAATGCGATAAGCATGCGATTGTAATTTTTTAGTAGCCCTGAAAGCTGTAGGTAGTGAAAGCCCAGCCTGTGAAGATAACTTTCTGAGTGATTTTCTAAGCGAGTGAATGAAATGTTCTTTCACATCCTTCAGAACTTCTTCTGTTTACAATTACGGTCACTTGTGCTTTTCCGATCGTGTACATCCCAAGTTTCATGAAATTTACTAATCAACGCGATATTTTCGACTTATTAGAAACTTTAGAATTGGGAAATTTTATCCGAAACTCGTCTTTCACTCGTTCGTAAGATTTATACGCGCAGTAAGACAATAAGTACACGTTTGTCCTCGGAAAACAACATAGTTAACAGTGGCGACTCGGGTTGTTGCTCCAGAAAATATTTTTCTGGGCCTTTTCAAGACCATGGTTAAAGTTTTCTGTAAAATAAAGTTTATCACATTCAAGAATATGGTACACGGTTTTTAAGCACATTGTGCTTAAAACAGTTCCACAGTGCCTATACACGACCTGCCCCTTATAGTTAACACAATAGAGACGAATTTATACTGGTATTGCACTAGTGCATAAGAAGGACATTTCAACTGTCACAAGCTGCTAATCTTGAGTACAATGTTGCCAACTGACATGTAGGGGGAAATAAAATTACGTATGTGTGACTTCTATGGTAATTCACGAACACAGTTAGAAGACCGGGCGCAGGCGGCCTTGTCAACCTCAGAGGGCTGGATTGAAAATTAAAAATTTAAAGATTTCTGTGCCCAAGACGAAGTTTATGCTTCTCAAGTGTGCAGCCAAATCATCGTACAGTCGTAACCCCTGTATTAAAAATAAAGGCTATATTAAAATCAGCCGAGTTAGAGTTTATAAGTACCTCGGTGTTTTGCTTGATGAAAAGTTGTTGTTTAGCAACCACATTAGGCAAGTAGCGTTGGACGCCGTCTCAGTGATGCACAAACTTAGGAGGATTGATCGAAAAAACTATGGGTTGTTGGGCCGTCAAATGTACAGAATGTACCAAGGTGTCTTTGAAAGTATGACCTCATACGCGGCACCCATTTGGGCGCATAGGTTGGATATAAATGGAGCATTTGTTCAAAATTTAAGGAGGGCTCAGAGCAGAGGCTTAATTGCATGCACAGGTGTTTTTAAAACAACCTCCTACGAGGCTACCACCTTATTGGGAAAGGCTCTCCCAATCGATTAAGTGGTGAAAGTTCGGGCAGCCCATGAAACTACAAAGTAGTTTCATGCATGGGCTGCTGCAGTGAGGGCTGGGACTTGGAGAACCAGGTGAATCCCGCTAATGATACTCCTGGATATAAGGTACGCTTTCGGTTCGGTACCTTGGCCAGCTATATTGAGGGCACTTCAAAGAAAAAATATAAGCGAGTACATAGTGACGCAAGTAGCCAGCTATCTATCCGAGAGACGAACTGAAATCAATACGGTGGATGGTATGGTAAGTCATCAGATCTTCGGTGGAGTCCCGTAGGGGTACTCGGACCCCTACTTTGGAACATCTTCTATGATGAAATTTTCCGACTTCAATTCCCGCCGGGGGTGAATGTCGTAGGATACGCGGAAGACATCTCGCTACTAGTGGAGGGCAGTACCTTAGATGAAGTGGAGGACAAGGGGAATGTTACCTTAGAAATAGTTAATGAATGGCTCGTCAATAACAGTTTGGAGGTCTCTCCTTCCAAATGCAAGGGTATCCTCTTCACTGGTAGGAGGATACTCAGAAGATTAAATCTGCGCCTGAGAGGAGAGGCAATTGTTGAGGTGCAAAGGGCTAAATATCTAGGGGTGTTACTGGATAAACACCTCAAATACTCCAGCCATGTGGCCATGATCTGCGACAGAGTGGAAACAACAATCCGTGCCATGGGAGGTCTCTTTGTGGGACAAGGAATTCCACGTGCGTCGAAGAGGCGAATTATCACCTCGATGATAACGTCGTCTCTGTTGTACGCCGCCCCGGTATGGGCTGATGCGGTTAATGTCCAGGGCAACAAAGAAAACTGACTAGCAGTCATAGGAAGTCGCTTCTGGGGGTAGTTTCGGGGTACCGAACGTTATCGTATGATGCACTGTGCGTGCTTTCTTCGGTGCCCCCGATAGAATTGCAGATTAAAGGAAGAAAACTAAGTGCGTCCGGTGTAGCCAAAGATGAGGCCAGTTCTATTATACGAGAACAATGGAAGGTGGCATGGGCGGGTTCAGCAGTGGCCGTATGGACAAGCAGAATTATCCCGGACCTGGATGCTTGGCTAGATCGCTCTCATAGTGAATTAGATTACCACGCAACGCAACTCATGTCGGGACATGGTGCGTTTGAACAATACCTGCATAGGTTTGGCAGGAGAGAGTCACCAATCTGTTGTTACTGCGATGCGGTTGACGATGCCGAACACACTATTTTTGAGTGCAGACGATGGGAGGAACAATGTATAAATGCAGGACTGATGCATACCCGACCGGAGCAGCTCTCGGAGTGGCTCTTGGCTATGTCCGGAAACTGGAATAATTTTGCAATATTTGCAAGAACAGTTATCAGAATAAAAGAAGATGAGGCAAGACGACTGGGATACTGAGGGGTGTAGCTTATAGTAGGGCTGGGCGGACAGCCCCGTTCCTGAGGGCTCACATGCCCTGGTGTGTGGGTTCCCGTGATGGAGCGGGGACTCCTGGGGTCCGTTAGGTGCGAATGAATGAAAAGACCGAGACCCGGGCGGCGGTGTGGGTTCCCGGATACGCTTTGGCGGCTTCGGCTCCTGTGCCGTCGGTTTGAGACTGGCAACGGGGGCTGGGAACGGCATAGCCGGGCCTGGTTCTTACGTTGGAGATTAGAGGCAGGCAATTAAAAGATCCGGAAAGGACACGTCCCCGAGTCGAGTATACTTAATTGGATGTCCGGCTCGGGGATGTAGGGCAAAAAAAAAAGAAAAAAAAAAGGAGATTACGAAGAGGTCGGAAGGCCGTGGTATTTGGGATGATGCGGTTTCGAGCCGGGCTAGTAGCGAAGCGGAACGGTGATCACAATGCACCGGATATAAATTTCATTCTGTTGCCCATCTTCCGCCTGCGGAAGAGGCTGCAGAGCTTGCGATGGAAGCATGGCAGCTGGAATGGGACACCATGACTAAGAGAAGACCTTTGTATAAGTTTATACAGGATCTAGGGGGATGGTTCCCTCATGCTGTTAGATAAGCTCTACGAGCTATTTACGATACTCAATTGTTTCGAGGCTCAATTGCCGTTTGTGCCACAGACATTCGGTCTTATGCTTTAGAGCGACCGAATGCGGTAGTAGCGAAAGAAATGCCAAGCAAACCAAATGTTTAACTTCTGTCTGGTTAATCTTAGGGTTGCGTCCTTTTTGAAACACCCGTTACAAGTGATGTGCTGTTTACCTTTGACAGCACGAATCGGGTAGTATAAATTAAATTCGTATGTTTGTTAAAATTTATTTAGCTTCACTAACCGAAATCTATTGTAAACTAAATTATTATTAAGGAAAAATGTTTTATTAAAAATTTAATTTTTTAACTAAACTATGCAATTGATCGATATTTAAATAAACGGTATTTTCAATCTAAATTTTTCTTATTCGCACGCTTAGACCTAAGATAATAATCATACATTCATGGAACCGTAGAAGAAGCTATTAAGCTTCTTGCATTTGAATTAACATATTTAAAAAAAAAAACTTTGAGTGAAATTTAAAAAAATCCTATGTACTTGTTCATTATCGCACTGCCACTTTTATGATGCAACTTCTTCAGATTTCATGAGAAAATGAATATTACGTTTATTTAAGGTGGACGAATTACATTTTTACTCAAAAATAAAAATTACAAAGTACCATACTTTTATTCACTTTAAAAAGTGAAAAAAATTGGTGATGCGGTGTCAGTAAGGTTATGTTATTAAGAATTTATATATAATTTCCATATTTAACGTTAATAAAGCGAGATTAGCTAGCGAATCGTACATACGTTATGTTTGGTTTGGTTATGTTAATTACGATTCTCGGAACACAAAGTCATTATAATCGAAAAAAGTAACCTACCCTGGCTTCGCTTGCTACCAAACACGTTTTTTGTTTAATACATTGTAATAATACATTTAATACGTTGTTTTTTGACAAATAATTTTCATCAGAAAAAGTGGCGGTACGATAATAAACAAGTACCAAATTCTCTTTTTATCAGTTTTTCTTTAAGAAACCCTTTCGGCACGCCGGAAGGCGGAGGTAGATTTTACCGATGCTAAGTAAGGGGATAAAGACTCACCGGCTTGGTGAACTCGTCTTCCCAAATCAGCTGATTTGGTAGTCGAGAGTTCCAGCGTTCAAGTCCTAGTAAAGTCAGTTAATTTTTACACAGATTTGAATACTAGATCGTGAATACCGGTGTTCTTTGGTGGTTGGGTTTCAATTAACCACACATCTCAGGAGTGGTCGAACTGAGACTATACTAGACTACACTTCATTTACACTCATACATATCACCCTCATTCATCCTCTAGAGGATGAATGAGGGTGAATGTAATTACCGTTCATCTGAACGGTAATTACCGGAGGCTGAAAAGGGAAAAGAAAAAAAAAGTAGGGGGATAAAAACGATTTCCACCTGAAAGTTAAGAAAAACTTCAAATTTATTCAATACGACAATGATTGCATGTAAAAAATTCACATGTTTAATATACGACAACTCTCCATCTTCTTACAATTCTAGCAACATTTTCGTCATCTCTTGCCGTAAGGGTTGGTTATATCAAAAATTGTTACAACGGTTTTAGGTAATGATTAGAGGACTAACGACTTTAAACTGATTCGACACTCTGTCTATTAAGGGAGGTATGATTTATTTTGTCTGCGAAACCCCATTTTTTCCACCCCCTGGGCCAGTGGTTGGTAATATCAAAAAAATTTACTTAGATAAGTTTTAGGCATTATCAAAAGAATATTAGGAACTTTAAACGAATTCGATATTTTGCTTAAGATAGTTATAGTGATATTCTGTTTTTTTTTTTAAAGAAACCCTCCCATTTCCACCCCAATGCTCCAATTTTGTCCATTAACAAACTCGACCGAGATCTTAGATCGTTATATTTTATGTATCAATTTGAAAGTGATTGGCGTAAAATTACGGCAGTTATCGTGTCTACAATAAAGTGAAATATACATACATAAATGTATATACTCGTATAAACTTTTGAACTGACGGTGGATTTGTGGTCTGGGAAATGTGAAACTCGAAGATATGTCGAAATTTTCGGGAAATCTAATCATGATACCCATTACAATAGGTAGCTTTCTTATGAAATCTACCTAAAAATCGGGTGGGCTGTGTCGAGGCGCGCAGCCGTTTGTTTAACCTGAAACGTTACAGACTTTTAATGAATTTCCTCCCAGCTACAGACCGGCCAAATGATCTGTAAAGTTAAATGGGAGAGCCACCATCATTTTTTTTGAACAGAACTGAAAGTTTCCAATGGACAATTCTAGTTCCTTCATTTGGCTAACACTGTTCTACAGATAAATTGGTCGGTCTGTATGTCAGCGAGTCACTTTTAGTGTAGTGGATTGAAGTAAAAACCCGACATTGACTGCATAATAAATTTAATTTTAACATAAAACAGACACTAAGTGGTTTATGATATTTATTTCGACTAATATTCGACGACAATTTTGTTCAACATCGGTTTGTGATTTGAACAGTAAGAGACTTAAGGCATAATAAGCAGCGGTAGAGGTGCTCGCGCCGTCCGCTCTTTCACTGAGTGCGCCGTGCCAGCTTTGCGACGCTCCCGAAACTGTCTCGCTTGCTCGACATCGGACATTACGGTACCTTTGCGTGACCCATAACCTCCATTTTCCAACGATATGCGTAATTTATATTTCCGGCTGGCTTTAGCGCGGGCTGAGGCTGTCATATTGAATTTTTATACGTTTTTACACGTTTACTTTATTTTTTTTACACATAAATATTGTACAAAATACATTTATTATAACTTAAATCGATCTATTTCGAGAAACTGTAAACACAAACATACGAATCACCGCGCTACCAGGTCTAAGTCTTGAGTTACACTGAATGGAAATGAGCGAGAGCGCCAGTTTTGGCCGATCTGCTCTGTCCTCCCTCCCCGCCAACCCACTCACGAATTACGCAAACTCAAAGTCGTATCGGTGAGCTTTCCATGTAAGTTATAAAATGACACCGCATTTATGTCTCTGAGACTAGTAGTTACGGAGTTATTAAAGCAGGACGATATAGACCTTCTCGTTAGGGTAAAGATTTATGTTCTGGTACCCGTTTGTTTCTGTATGATTTTAAAGACGTTTCACGTCAAAATTCTGATTAAAAATCAGTCTGAAAAGAAAACAGATGAAAGTTATCAAATGATCGTGGAAAATTTTGGCTATAACTTACGGTTGTACCTAAGTTTTGAATACCTAAATTTGGTTTTATAATAGAAATTTTACACTTCCTTAATGATGTACCCGAAATGATTTTTTTTAAATTAATATATTTTTCTCTTTTTCGTTTCCTTATAGATTCCAAAAATTCAAAATAGATGTCTTTCATTTGTATCTAAAAACTTTAAAATTATATTAGAATGAAATAAAGTTTATTTAAGAAATAAGCGAAGTAATTTAATCTATCCTAAAAAAATTAATTTTCATTTAGATCAGAAAAGAAATTAGAAGAAAATTGTATTATAATTTATTCTTTCATTCGTTTAAATTAGATGTATATAACATTTTTTAGTGACAAACGTTTTTTTTTTTTAAATTTGTTATTAGTAATACTTTAAAAATCCTTCTCTTTTCTCGAAAGCATTATTTGATGAGTTTTAACTTTAAAACTTTGTTCTTAGGAACAAATTATTGATGTATTAAATTATGCCATGTCGTAATTCCAATATTACATTCTAAATTAGATTATGAGCATATTTAATGGTTAGTCTGAATTTATTTAATTAATATTTCTTAATATACGTTCAAACATTTATATATATATCTTATATTATAAGATACGTATATTAAGAAATATTAATTAATATATATCTTAATAATATATATCTTATAATATATATCTTATATTATAAGATATATATATATATCTTATATTATAAGATAAGCATGCTCAAGCATAATCATCAATCATAAGATAGATAAGCATAATCAAGCATACATGATCTTTATATAAAATTAAAAATATAACCTTTTTTTTTAAATTAAAAATTAAGATTTTCTAACATGTTAGAAATTATGCATATTTATCCTGAGTTAATGTGTGCTAGTTTTCCTGTTGAAAAATTAACTATCATTTTTATTCTTACTCTTAATGAGTACAGAAATATATACTTTGGCGTAGTAAACTCTATCAGAATTTATTTTTAAAAAATTAACATAAAAAAATATACGTGCAATCAGTGTGAAGATTTTTTTTTATTTGTTTGTTGGTTAGTTATCAATGTTTAGTAATGGGTTCTTATAACTTAGGTATTCAAAATATTTTACTGAAAACTTTAGGAAAATTGACTGGAAATTTTACATTCTTGAAACCTGAACTTAAAATACATTTCTTTTAAAAATGTACGATTTTTTTAAATCGATTTACTTAAAATTATATATTTTTAATCGAATTATGAAATAACCTCGATCATAGAATTAAAACTACAAGAATCCAGTTTTTACTAGAGTTTTATTTTATTAGGATGTATGTATGTTTTTTCTACTTTAGCAGCACAACTGCTGAACCGATTTAGATATATGATTCTGCATTGGAATTCTTACGTTACCGTGTGTGACATAGGCTATATAAATGTTTAAAAAAATTGAAAAAATGTACTATATACAAAATTGTCACCCGCACGATCTTTAATTATCCTATATTAGTACTTGTAAACCAGTATTAAAGACTTATATTAGAGCAATGTTTTTTGTCAGTTGTGTTTTTAAATTTTTAATATTTATCTCTTGTTAGGTTCTACAAAGAAAATGTTTTTGCGATGAGAAATTACCGTTGTAAATCTTTAAAAACTTGGCATTCTAGGTGATAACGTTTTCAAAACATAAATAATCGTTTGTGTTTTTCTAAATCTTTAAAATTTAGCTTTTTACTTCCTTGTACAAAGTAAAGGAAGTATTTTGATGACGAAAAATTTCGGTTTTCAGATTTCAACGGAAATATCCATTTTGACCATCCCTGAATCCATTTTGACTTGTTTCAGTGTGATGTCTGTACGTACGTATGTATCTCGCATAATTCAAAAACGATTAGCCGTAGGATGTGGAAATTTTGAATTTAGGACTGTTGTAATATCTAGTTGTGCATCTCCCCTTTTGATTGCAATCGATTTGACCAAAAATGACCTAAAAAGCTAAAAATAAAAAAAAATGTATTTTGGACTTTTTCTTAACTGCTTTTCAATTTATATATATATATATATATATAATATAATAATATCCTACATATATATATATATATTTTTTTTTAAACATATTTATTTTGAATTATTTAGCTCTGATTGTAAAAAACGTTTTACCGTAAATAATTATTCAATAATAATAATAATAATAATAATAATAATAATAATAATAAAAAAAAAGAGAAAATATCAGAAGTTATTAATGAAATAAAATTTTACGTCTGTTTATTTAAAAAAAAAAAAGTGTATATTTAATTTAATAGGCGTACAAGGAAGTCATGTGGTGTTCACATCAGATTTTTTTAATTTTATAACGATATGCATGTTTCACAGATACCGTTCATTATTTATAATGTAAGTTCTTAAATAGCCCACCGGGCTGGTCTAGTGGTTAACTCGTCATCGCAAATCAGCTGATTTCGAAGTCGAGAGTTCTAAGATACAAATCGTATTAAAGGCAGTTGCCTTTATACGGATTTGAATTCTAGATCGTAGGTACCGGTGTTCTTTGGTGGTTTGATTTCAATTAACCACACCTCAGAAATGGCACATCTGAGACTGTACAAAACTACGCTTCATTTACATTCATATATATATATCATCCGTAAGGTAATACCTTACGGTGGTTCCAGATGCTAAACAGAAAAAAGAAAGTTCTTATTTGTTTTTTAAAGGTATAAATTACGGTTCATTTTCATAATTTTTCATTTAATAAAAAACCCTTATTTAAAATCTTGTTTTTTTTTATTACTGTTTCTATTTCGTTAAAAATTTACTTTTTATTTCTATGAATTCTCAAGTGGTCTTTTTGACATGGGTAGAAGTCAGTGACATTTGATATATATTTCTTAAATTGTTATTTCCCGTTTAATAGTAGTTCTCTACAACATAATCCTGAATAATACTACAGTAAATCTGTATGGTAAAATATTCTTCTATTCTTGGTTCATAAAAAAAAAAAAAAAAATATATTAATAAAACTGTAGTATCAGTTTTAATTGTAAATACTTAGCGTGCTTATGTTGGTTAATTTAGACTTGGACTTGTCATGGATTTCATTGCATTATTGCCTGGGGTATTTATGATACCTTTAACCGCTAACCCCACCACAACACTAAATGAGAATTCAACTGCGGGTAAGATTTTCTAATGCCAACTTATCTATTCCAGTACACGGCATTGTGACTGCGACATTGCATACATAATTACATACTGTGATTACAATTTAGTGCTACCGTATTACTACGTCATATCTTTATTACTTATTATTTGTAAATAACGTAAAATAATTATTGGTAATAGCATTTATGGGTTAAAAATAAAACTCATTTTAATTGGCATTCGTTTATTGGTACCTTTGAACATTTGCAAATTACTTGTTAGTGAAGTAACTTAAGTACTTTAAGAATATCTCATTCAGAAGTACATTTAATAGAATTTGTTAGAAGACAGTTGTAAAATATTATCTCAGGGTTATTTTTGGATTGTTAATTTTGAGTTTGTGTGTGTGTGTATGTATGAGTACGCGCGCACTTGTTTATTGAATGGATTTACATTAAATTGTAACCATATATTTTCTGAAAAATACCTTTATATCACTTATAACTTTAGGTTTTTCACCTCTCATACATATTTATATATTGCTTACGCAGATTGTAGAAAGTCATGATAAAGATTTAATTAAAATCATATCGATTCCTCTGTGTTAGATAATTTTTAGTATTTTTTTTTTGTGATATTCAGAAGTAAAATTCATTCATAGTGTTCTGGCATTAGGGCAGATCTTGTCACGGCTGCCGCTGTCTACCTTGTTCTGTCCTTGCTAACTTTGTTTCAGCATATTTTCCCTTTTCCTTATTCCCATCCGTCATTTGATATCTGTTCCGTTACTTCCATTCATCAAGCTTTCCATCGCATCCACTAATGCATCGCATGCACTGTCCTAGCCGGTTCCTTTTCCGATATTCAATCGCATTTAGCAATTTCATGTTCTCTCCAATTCTCCTTAATACTTATTCATTTATTGAGTGGTCTTTTTATCTGACACTCATCATTCTGCGCCACACCTACATTTAAAAAGCCTCAATTCATTTTCTGTCTGCCTTTCCCATTGTCCACGTTTCAGCTCTACAGAGCATCACACTTTAAATAAAAATATTTCATTAATTTCATCCTTAACGCTAAGTTTAACTTTCCTTAAAGCAGTCTCCTCTTCTTAGTAAATCCCTGCTTACTTTTTGATATTTTTCCTTTAGTTTCTACTGCGCAAGTTAGGTAGGTCATCAGTTATAAAGCTTCCTAAGTACTGAAATTTCTTCACCTGATTTCTTCACTCTAAAACTTCATTTCCTATCTTAATTTCAATCCTCTCTTTTTTTCTATCTAATACCATACTTCTTTTTTTTTATCTTCTTTTTTTTATCCTCATACCCTGACTTTTGCAAGTTTCATTTAATTAAGGAGTAACAAGTGTATACTACATGTTCAGTGCAGATATATGGATTGTGGTTTTAAAAGTTGGAATTTTATTTATTGTTTTCAAAATGTTATGAAATTTCTAGTTTAGTTAGTAATTTTTTTCTGATTGTAAGGTCAAGAAAACTCTTCCTGCCCTTATTCATCTGTAGCGACAACTGCTAAAAATTTACTTATCTTTTCTGATAAACTTTGTCCCGATTTATAAAATGAATTGAATTTTCAATTTACAGTTTGAGCTTAGCTTGATTCACGTTACTTAGATTTGAAGAAAATTTTCGTCTTTCACAATATTTCAGGACGAAACATGGTAATGCTTCAGGATCCAGGTAGTTTCTAATTTAAAGAGCATACTAAGGAGGTATATCCATCTTTTGACCAGGATTCACTACTTTTAGTAATATCTCGCAATATGACACGTCTGTTACACTTCCGTCAGAAAAATTAAGGTCATTTTTTTGTGATTTCTCACCTAAAAAGAACTATAGGTACATTAACTAACTTCCCTAGAATTATACTAGGATTTTCATCAGACCAATAAACACAATTATGATATGACTAAACCTTTCAATTTAATTCATGCTCGTAATCACTCTGTGTCGCTAGAAAGATTTTGATTATTTCACAATGAATAATGGATTCCTTACAAAATTATATTGATCTATCATCTCAGTTCCCCCTCAATAGAGAACACCCGCTTTGTGACATGTCTGGTTGACACACCACCCCCTCCGTTCCATGAATGGCTTAATCGAAGGACATTTTCTTGCCCTCAAACTGATCACATTCCATATTCATCAGTCGGCCTCGTGAGATGCCACTGATGTAAATGCCTCGAAAGACATTCACATCAGTAAATTTCGTCTTGGTCAAGTTTTGCCTTCTAAGAAAACATCATACACCTAACTCTTACCACGTTGTCATTAGGAACTACTAAACAGCCTACCCGTGGAAGTTCAGAGACCCCGCGCGTCTAACTGTTACCGTTCTGCCACCACCCAAACCGTATGTATATTCATTCATCTACTAATAATTTTGGTCGGAAATAGTTTAACTAACTCCTATAGACATATTTTTTAAATTTGTCTTTTTATGTTAACAGTCTAACAGAAGACTACGTAGTTGACGTTGAGCCTACCTGTTTGTGGAACATCTCCAACGCCTCCACCATTTTAAAATTTTACGTACAGCATACACAAGTTTTTGACATTTTCGGAAGGAGTAATTAAAAAGTCTCGCTAGGAATTATTCGTGTACAGAAGCAGTATCTTAATTTAGTGTGCTGTCAATACTGAAACTTGATAACTCGTTCTCGTTTTTGTTTACTTTTATACCATTATTCTCAAGCTGAATATAAAAAGATGTCCATTATATGTTTCTATGTGGATGTGTATGTATGTATGTTTTACATTTCCTAAATCACAGGACCGATTTCAACTAAACTTGGGAGTTACTACTTATAACTCGGTAAAAATACTTTGGGTGTAGGATATGTCCCCATAACAAACTCTGCTGGAAGGTTTATTGGTGAGAGCGTTAAAAAATTATAAATGGTTAAAATTCTGGAATATTTTTTATTATTACATTTTGGAAATCCATAGAACTTCCTAAAGGTTTTTAGAATATTTTAGAGCATTCTAGATCGTTCTCGAATATTTCTAAACATGACTGCATTTTGGAACAAGAAGGAACGACAAAAATGTTTGTTTACAGGTAAGCATTGGATTAGTCTAAATCGTTACAGTCTTGAAAACTATTATTTTATAGTTTGAAAGTTGTGTTTATTAGAATGTATATTATACATTTGTTCGTACTTGTGTAGTTGGATTAGTTATTTGTATATTGTACATTTTATGTGTATGTATGTGTCTTCGTATACAATTTATGGCTATTTATAACATATTTCTGGATACTCACGGCAGAAGTAATTAATTAAACTAAAGTTTGAAATTTAAGTTAAATTATACATATTTGCATAGTAACATAAGTTTTTTTCTGCATAGTATATTAGTGAAGTGGCATTAGTTATTGTATTCTATATTGTTAGAAAGTTTAAAATAAATGTTCTTACTTCAAACTCCTCGGGTTTTCATTGAACCATTCTATTGTAGAATAATAAACAGGTTAGATTTGAAAGGTTAAATTTAAGAAGAAGAAATGCAAAGGAAATGTATGTTTTTTTATGGAAAGTTAATGCGAATTTTGTTAAAAAGGAATGGATTGGCTTATGAAGAAATTGTGATCCCGGGTTTATAAGCTAGTATAGTCATAAAAATGGACTGAAAAATAATTGAATGGTAATTATATAATCAGATTACTACAATTAAAAAATTAATATTTCCCATCCGTTACAGGATTAAAATGTACATAAAGGGAAAATTTAGTTTTAGCCCATCGGGTATTCTGTTTGTTGGTGTGTGTTATGAACTGAACGTTTTAATATCACGTCATGGTACAGATAAAAACTTTAAAATCCATTATATTAATTGAAATTAGTTAGTTTGTCATTAAAAATTATAGGTTTATATAATTTTCTACACTGTTTATCATAAACAAAACCATCGCAAATCATTTAGTTGGTTATATAATATATATTCTGCTTACCTCTTCACCAGATCTCGGTGTTTCTATTAATGAAGTAAAACTGGTACGACTACCATATTGTGATTTTCGTCTTAGTTGACTAGTTTCTTCTCCAGAACCTGCTCTTAACCTAGCTGCTCGTTCATTCTCTACACATTGACTTAGAGGAATGCCGAACACTAGTCCTCCACCCCCTCCATCACCTGCAAAAATATTTTGAATTTACTTAAAATTAATTTATTTAAAAAAATATATATGTAAGTGTATTACATAATAAATTTTTCCACAGGTGCATTATAATGTTTTAATTACGCAGATGGAACCTGTATCATAATGAGGGTCATTATGAAACAAATTTTAGTGTAATCAATCAATCAAAAACCTATTCTTTTCAACCACTGACAAACGAGAAAGGGGTATTTAATTTTATCAGCTGTTTTTTTATTTTGATTTAATCCGATTTAGTAGATAGCAAGCAGAAGTTAATTTAGATAATTATGTTTCTATATTATACTGTTTATTCTTTTGTTAATTATGTCGGATTCTGAGGAAGAAATATCTTGAGCACCGATCGATATTAACGAAAAAGCAAAGTTTATGACTAGTAACCTATTGTCATAGAAATGTATTGCTTAAAGTATTTTTTGAAAGGTTAAAAAACGTATTCCGTAAACAATAGTATCATTAATTTATATAAATAATTTCAATATTTTCTCAGCTGTAGAAAAAGTACAGTATACAACTCTCTTAAGTGGCCATTAATGCACTCTTACGAAGTTTACACTAATCGTCAAGGCTCGTGTCGTAACTTAACAGTTGTGCATTAATGGCTATCATTATAGGCACGCTGCATAATGTACTGTCGCGTGTTCGCGGCTTGATCAGGATATTGAGAGAGAGAGAGAGAGAGAGATTGTTATTTGAAAATGTTTATATAATTACAACTTATCGATTTAAAAACATAAGTAAAACAATACAAATGAATAATAATCTGCACGACGGCCGGGTGCGGATTGGATGGGTGGCCTGAAGAATAATGCGTAGGAAGCACCGCTCTTCCGTGGAAGAGCGGTGCTTCCGTTTTTGGGATACGGGGTACGGGGCGAAGCTGTGTAGTGGTCCTGACAGGACCGGCCAATGTTTCAACTGCGGGGAGGTTGGCCATGTCAAGATGAATTGCCAGAAGGAAGCCCGCTGCACTTCCTGCAAAATCTCTGGCCACGCTTTGCGGGGCTGAGGTTGCAGAAATGTACACCGGAAGTGCGGTGTACATAGCTTCGTCCAGGAGGGAGGGATGCTTCGGCGTCTTATCACTGATGAGTGGACGAGGACTCCTGGTGGTGCTACGGGTGGAGGGGGGTTAAATAAGTCGGTAGTACCGGTGGGGGATCCCTTCAGGGGTTCCCCATTAGAAGCAAGGCGGGGGAATGTAAAACCGTAGTCCCAATGTGGATCCCTCTGAGGTTCCTCACTAGAGGCGAGGCGGAACTCCAGTGGAGGGATTCTCTCATCTGAGGCATGACGAGTAATCGTAAGACCGGTTCCCGACTACCTGGGTGGTACCTTGAGTTCTGCCGAGTAGTTTGTGGCGATGGCACCCCGCGAAGCTGTATTTATGCTTAATTACGGGTTCGGCTTTGGGGAGCGGGATAAAAAAAGAATAATATTTTAATAATAAAATAATAAAAAGAGTGATCACAACCACAATAATAATGAGAATAATAATGATGATAACCGCAAACAATGATAATAATAAATGTCAATAATAATCAAATATTAATCATAATAATCACAACCATAATAACAATAATAATAATAATAATAATAATAATAAACAGTGATTACATACAAAACAGAATTTAAAGTAATCGTCAGGATTTATTCACAGATAGATAAATAATGAAACCAGAATTCAGTCCCATTGACAAAAGACAGCATGACCTCTAGTCTTAACACTTTTAATCATTAGTCTTGTGTTAACAACAATAGTACAATAGATAAGACTGGTATAAAGGTTTTTTAATGCAAATACCGTTGCTATTCACACTGTAATTACTTGTGACGTCATCTTAATCGCTACGAACGTATACGCTTAGAAATTCGTATCTTCACTGACCTCCTCGCTGACTGACATCTGGCAGATCTCTCCTCACAGACTCATATCATAACGTCTCGCTTAGACTGATGTTGCAGAACTAATTTCAACTGGTCTTTCCTGGAGTATTTATACTCCTATCTCCTTTACTTGCCGGACCAAACCTCAGTTGAGCGTGAGAACGATCGACCGAGCCCTTTTGTTTCCATGCATTCCTAACTTGGGTCCGGTAACTCTTCTCACAGAAGAACATCTGTTTAGGTGTGTCAGTGGGCAGTATTACAAAGGACGATTGTTAAACGGATCTTTTACGTTTTCTAAAAGGGTTTCTTTCAGCTCCTTTCTGGATTTCTCCCATTATTATATTTTCTAATAGTTTCTTCTTAATTGATAGGAATCGGTTACTCAGGTCCGTTATACCGATCTTGTTACAGTACTATTAAGTAACATATTTTCTTCTGTCCACTGTCCATTTATTTTCTTTATTGTACTCTGCCTTTTCCTTTATTTATGTAATTCATTACTTTCTGTTATTGTGTCTGTACAGTGTTTATTATTAATCCATTATTTACCATGCTGAAAAAATTCAGTTTATTCCACGCTTTATAATATCATTTTTATCTTGTTAAAAAATGAATTGGTTGTTCGATATGTGGATATTCGCAGTCATTACATTTCCTCCGAGGAAAGTGGAAAGTTGACTGCTACAGCTGATTCGACAAATGAAAATGATACGATAAATGAAGTCCGAGACATCAAGGATACTCTGCTGTCATGGGACTTTTCATGCAGGAGTAACCGTCGAGAGAAGGTTATTATTATTTGCCGATTGCGAATGCGATATACTAAATCTGTTCATGACACCTAATGAATCAGTCGATGCACCCGTTTATGTTCACAGCGACTGCCAGCTAACAATACATTGTTTCCTTGTGGACTGCGTATGTTACACGGCATTGCATCGAAAATTTAAATTAGCAGCTAACATCAGAGATATTGTAGGAAAAAATATAAGGATGTTATCGAATATCTTGTTGTATCTTTCCGTACATCTGTATTCTATTATTTTATAATTATTGTAATATGTTTTTTATATGTGTTTACTTTTTTCCTATTTTTGTATATTATTGTGCGGTGTATTTGCTAATTTCATTTTTTATTTTTCTGTTATTTAGTTTATGTATCCGTTATATTTAGCGTATATTATTATAAAATCAGATTGTTTAGTATAGAATTATTGCTTCCAGGCGCTAATAACGAGACCTTCGTTGTACGCCCAAAAAACAAAAAAATTAAAAAAATTACTTTTTTCTTATAATTTATAATTATTAGATCAATATGATTGCTTTTAATTGGTGTATTTAGTCTTCTTTTACATTATTGTTTTTATTAAACCTATATAATGTTTTCAAAAAATTTATTTTTTATTGTAATGTTTTTTTTTTCTGTACTTTCTTGTACGAACTAAAGGAGTAAAGAACTACCGCGAAAAATTTCGGTTTTCAGTTTTCAACGGAAATATTCATTTTGACCATCCCTGAATCCATTTTTACTAGTTTCGGCGTGACGTCTGTACGTACGTATGTATCCCAAATAACTCAAAAACGATTAGCCGTAGGATGTTGAAATTTTGTATTTAGGATTGTTGTATTATCTTGTTGTGCATCTCCCCTTTCGACTGGACCCAAAGTGTCCAAAAAAGCCCAAGTACCAAAAAATTTGGATTATGGACTTTTTCTTAATCGCAGTAACAAGCCCTCATTGAGAGCTTTCCAACGATCTATCATAAGTGGTACTTGTTTTCATTGGTTCCAGAGTTATAGGCAAATAACGTTTTGATTTATGAAATATTTGGATCTCACAAGCGAAAGGCCCATCGGCTCGAATCTGACTTCATCTCCTTTCTTTTGTAAAATTTTTTTTAATTTAAATATATTGATTTATTAATAAATTATTAACCTCCGATTGTACCAAAAAAATACAGTAAATAAAAACAATAAAAAAGAGAATTAAAAAATATCAGAAGTTATTAATGAAATAAAATGTTATGTACTTTTCATTTAAAAAAAAAATGTGTATATGAAATCTGATAGGTGTACAAGGAAGTCGTGTGGTGTCCACATTAGATTTTTTTTTCATTAGAATTAAAGATTTTTAAATATTATTTTTAATATGTGAAAGGTTCAGGAGAAAAAAGGGTTTAGTCACATTTTATAAATTTTACATGTTCAATTAAAAAGATGTTTTAATTTTTTAAAAAATCTAATAAATAACAGTTTACTAAAATATATTTTATACTGAGATTGCTTTTATAACATAAATGTAAATGAAATAAAATCTTTATATATATATTTCTTGTGTGCGTGTGTATGTCACTGAACTCCTCCTAAACGGCAGGACCGATTTTGATGAAATTTTTTGTGTGTGTTCAAGGGGATTCGAGAATGATTTATATTCACAATTTGGTCCACTGGAAAATGTTTTTTTAATTAATTTTCTATTGATAAGTAGTTGTTGATTTTGGAATCTTTTACATTGGATCCGACAGACTGCGCTACCATCGCAGTATCGAATATTCAATAATATTCTATTTTAATTTTAGTTTGTCCCGACAGTTGGTGCTGCGATCAAATTGAGAAAAATATTTCGTAATTTTGTGTTATTATTGTGTTACAAAAAATCGCGAGAAAACAGTTTTTTAATAAATAAGAGGCTAATAAATCAGATGGAAATGTAAACTATGGAAAACCAATCAGATCAATGCAAGATGGCCGCTGTCAAACACAACGACCAATCACAAAGAGCCCGTATGGCCGTTGCCAATGTAAACAAAATCACAACTGATTAAGTAACAAGTATGCAGCACTGCGATCGCGTTTTGAATTGTGCGCGTATTGAGAATTATTGAATTATTTATTGAAATAACGTTTTAAAGTGTAATTAAAAAAAATGTACATTGTGCAAATATGTAAATTTATTTATATGTTGTTGATCTTGGGATGGTTAAGGTTCAAAATTGGGTCCGGTAGGCAGAGCTGCGATCGCGTTTTAGAAGTTTTTATTTAATTTTTGGTTTATCGGTCAAACCCGGTAGTTGGTGCTGCGATCGGATTCTAGGATATTTTTTTATTTTGTTGCTTTTTCGCATATCAGATACTTGCGTCGTAGCTTAGTGTTGTTCTTACATTAAAATTCCTATTTAGAGAATAGTTTGAATTAAATCCGATAGGTAGTGCTGTTCTGACAATTGGATTTATTTACATTCTGAATTTTATAAAGTTAAAGGTGAAATTTTATAAGGTTCCGTAATGTTTTGTAAGTTTCTTAATGTTCAGTATTAATTGTAATGATTTTGCAGCCACAACACTGTTCGTTAGAAAATTATTTTCCACCGAATACTGTGATTGAGTGGTGTGAATTAAATCCGATAGGTAGTGCTGTTGTTTTGCCGTTTGGATTTATTTCCTTTCAGACTTTTATAAAGTGAAAGGTTAAATTTTGTTAAATTGCTAATGTTCAGCTTTTTAAGGTTTTATGAAACTTTCAATTGTTGTCATTTAATCTGTATATATACTCAGATCTAGCAATAGCGAAGCATTGGCGAGTCTGCTAGAATTGCGCGCTTATTGAGAATATTATATTATATTATTATTTATTGAAATAACGTTTTAGAGTTAAATTAAAAAATGTACATTGTGCAAATTTGTAAGGTGCAGTATTGAAGTGAGTATTTTACATGAATTTTAATGATGTATACACGTGCATTCAATAACAATCAACTTAACCTACAAATTTAAATTGTCAGTTCTCATTTGATTCTATGCAACTTATGAAGTATTGAACGGCTCTTTGAAAATAAAAATTTAAGTTTGTAAAATAAATTATAACATTTATAAAATTAAAATATATTACTTATAATATAGTTTACAGTATATTTAAAAAATTGAATTTATAATGTTTTAGCTGATTAATTTGATAAAAAATTTTCTAAAATTATTTTTAATTTACAATTATCTAAAATTTGGTAAAATAGATGTTAAAACAAAGAATGAGAAAAATGATAAAAATTTCTACTAAAATTTTAACTACATTGCTTTTTTACAGTGCTTTAATTTTTTTAATAATTAAGCTGTTAGATGGTTATGAAACATCAAAATTATTAAATAAAAAAAAAAAAAATATGTAGGAAGTACCTTTTTTAGAATGATGTTAAGTGAAAATTAGTAGTAATGTGGATGAAAATTGATTAATTACACTAACTATTAATTTTACGACGTTTCGATTTTTTAATTCAATTTTCATCAGACATCTCAATATTTAGTGAAAATAAATATTAACCATACTACACATAATTAATCAATAAACCCATTACAATAATACAACAATCACAAACTGATAATATAATACTAATAGTCATTTACTGAAATTTAAAACACATTCCTGCTAATTTTAACTTAATTAAGTTACTTATATTTATGTGTGTGATTTATTACAGAATAATGCCGCGTCAGGACAACGTCTGTCGGGTCCGCTAGTATATATATATATATATTTTATGTGTGGACTGATATCCCCTCTTTATTTATACGAGACTTTACTATTCATCTATTACTTGTCACTCATCTCGGGTTTCCTACAATAAATTAACAGGACGATGCGGATTGCCTTAAGATTATCATGATTGAATAAAAAAAAATCTTAAAAAATGAACTGAATCCTTTTTTCTCCCGGATTTTTCATTTTAAATAACGTTTTAATGATAACGGTAGTGTTAAAACTAGTTAACAATTCATAATTTATTTTTAAAAGTGATATTTAAATTTGCTAAAAACACTTTATTCGGTTAGAAATGTTACAAAAGGGGAAAATCTAAACTTAAATTTACGTATAAATATTTATATGTACGTAGTATACATATATCGTTTCTTAGAATTGAATTTTATCTTAACAGGATGGATTAACACAATTTGTCATCTTATTTCAGAAAAAAACAACTATTTTTCTTCAAACTCTACATCCCAGCTGTGTGAGATACTATTTACCCAAAACTTTGGATTGAGCGTTTTTACTCAAAAATTCACCTAAAGGTTTGTAAATGTTCCAACCAGCAACACTTTTTTAGGAGTGATGATTGATAATGTCGGTCAACTCTGTGATAAAAGAGATTTCACTGATCGCTGGATTGATATGTTTCAGCTTATAATTATTTTATTCTTATTTCAATGCGAAGACTTCATAGATAATTTTTTCATGTACTTTAACAGGGAAAATGAAATAATGAGACAAAATGTTAATACCTTTTAGGGAATATGGAAAGAGTTCATTAGCTATCTTATGTTTTTCTTAACGCCCCATATATCTCATGGCGGCTTTTAGGTAGATTTCATAAAAAAGGTACCTATTGCAATGGGTACCATGATTCGACTTCCGAAAAATTTCGACATAAATTCGCGTTTCACATCCCCCAGATCCCAAAACCACCGTCAGCTTAAAAGTTTATACATTTATATATATACATATATTTCAGTTTCTTGTGGACACGATAACTACCGTAATTTTTGGAGAATCATTTTCAAATTTTTTCTTAAAGATAATTCGTCCCAAAATCTCGGTCGAGTTAGTTAACGGCCAAAATCGGACCATGGAGTTTAAATTGGGAGTCTTTTCCGAAAAAAAAAATATCGTTATAACTTTCTTATAAAGTATCGAATTCGTTTAAAATTCTTATTCTTCTTTAGATAAGGGACTAAAATCTGTGTAAGTAAAGGTTTTTGATATCACCAACCATTGACCCGGGGGAATGGAAAAAATGGGGTTTTGAAGACAAAAAAATCATATATCCCTTAATAGGCACAGTATCAAATCGGTTTAAAGTGGTCGTTCGTCCTCTAACCATTACCTAAAACGTTTGTCTGAAACAATATTTGATATGACCAACCCTTACGACAAGGAATGACCAAAATGTTACTGGAATTGTAAGATGGGACTTGTCGTATATTAAACATGTGAAATTTTTTTTACATGCAGCCATTGTCGAATTGAGTAAATTTTAAGTTTTTAACAAACTTTAAGGTGGAAATCTTTTTTATCCTCTACTTAGCACCGGTGATATCTACCTCCCCCTTCCGCCGTGCTGAAAGGGATTTTTTTAAGTTCATAGTGTATAGGTTTCCTCGCACTAGTTTTCAGGTAGTGTTGATTAAAATTTGATTATTATTACTAACAAAATTTCGTATAATTGTTCATATTTTAAATTTTTATTAAAGCATGACTTACTGCCTCGATTATATCGTTCTGTCCGTTGTCACAATTGTCAAAATATTTTTTACATTTTCTTTTTTGATTGTGTTATTTAGGAATTATTTTTATAATTAAAATAAATTACCGATTACTTTTTTTTAATTTTCGAGGAAGATTTTCATTTTTTTGTACATACACTACCAGGGGATTTACTAGATCGTGGATACAGATGTTCTTTGGTGATTGGGTTTCAGTTAACCACATATCTCAGGAACGGTCGACCTGAATCTTAACAAGACTACACTGTACTACATTCATACATATCATCCTCATTCATCCTTTGAAGTTTACCTTACTGTGGTTCCGTAGGCTAAACAGAAAAAGAAAGAGGTATAGTTTTAAATTATCTGTTGTAATAGTATTTCTTACAACTGTAACGCATGTAAAACATCTAATGTACAAACTTCGTTTGCTTAGTTGCTTTCTCTGAGAGTAATAACAAACTTTATTAGCCCTTATTTAATCATTCCATGTGGTAAACACAAAAATGAAAATTTCTCACTTGAAATGCACATTATCTGCATTTCTGTGGACTAGTTATTCTAATATGCGACTTTATATTCGGCAAAATTAAGTAAAAACGGGGAACTACTTATTCTTCACTTTCCCTAATAATCCTGGCATGGAATTCTTGTTACTGCTAGAAATGGCTGTACCTTTTCCTTTCTTTTTCATAATCGTATCATGTTACACGTCATACTTATATTTGTTAGATTTACATTCCATATTTATTTGTATATGTAAATATAACCACATAAACTTTTATATGGAAAACGGATGAAGGATGAAAAACGTTTTCATGTAATTTGATTCCTTGTAGGAGTAGATTATTCGGTCACAGTATAGAAATAAATAATAAATAAATTCCTAAGAAATTTATAAGTCTTAATCCTCTGTGACACGTTTGAAGTTAAGCTAATTGACATTAAACTGTCATTTATATGGTTCGACTAACCTAGCCATGTAAACGTGTGCTTGTAAGGTGGATATATGAGTACGTTTCCACTATTATGCCGTTAAATTCAGTTATGTTTATTTTTTGTAATGCGATTACACTACAAAGCAACAATAGTCGTTAAATCAATATTTTTTAAATAGTAATTTGAAGGTCTTTTTTTTTAAATAAGAGTAATTTTTCTAAAAACTGCTTCGAAAAGCTTCAAAAATGTAATAATCAGCACAATGATGATTATATTAAAATTTTATCAATACGTGCATTTAAATAAATCTTTTAAAGAAATTCAATACTAAAAATAAGATTTTATAAGATGTCGTAATTAAACAGCTGTAGATGTACTGACATGAGACATATGTTACTGAAAAGGGATTTTTAAGCGAATTTGTTTATATGTGCAGAAGCTTTCACATCAAAATTAGAATTTATTGTTTATTCTAAATGTAACATAAAACAATTAATTTTACACTATTATTTTCATCATAGTCTCCCTCCTTTTCGTTTCTGTACAGGCGCCGTCTCTC